>NW_008580882.1:19967-76300 GCF_000691845.1 Merops nubicus | reverse complement strand
AGATGTACAGGGAACTTCAGCGAAGCAGCCAGAGACATCTGGGATGAAATAATACACTTAATGCACAGTTATTCAAGGTTACATGGAAATATGGATTATGTACAGATTTCTATCATATACTTATTTAGTGTAGTCCTATTTAATGTAGTCTGGTCCTAGCACTGCTTAGGACAAGTAGCATGAGTTTCTCCTGTCTGCAGCATACAGAGACCCAGGGTAAGTGCTCCACTGTGATCCCTCAGAATAAATGTGCTACCTGTAGGCAAAGAGCAGCTGGAGGGAGGTCTGTCATGGCAAAAATAGGGCAGAACCATTCTGTTGGGTCCTGCTCTGTGCAAGGCAGCTGCACCCAGAACAGGGAAGGAGATGAAGGCAGTGTGTGTGGGCTGGATGTGTTGGCTGATCTCATACCTAGTGGCAGATGTGAGTGTGAAAGAGCAACTGAGACTTCTTTAATTTGT
The DNA here is from genome assembly GCF_000691845.1 of Merops nubicus. Lineage (NCBI taxonomy): Eukaryota > Metazoa > Chordata > Aves > Coraciiformes > Meropidae > Merops > Merops nubicus. Next base: position 75,839 of record NW_008580882.1, on the reverse strand, counting down.
ATGTTGAGGCCTCCAAAGCTGGTGTGAACACAGACATGAACATGTAAGGCATTCTTTAAAAGGTTTTCTTCCATTTCTGTAGACAGCACTTATTTTTAATGGATATGCCAAGGTATCGTTTTTGATTTGCTAGAATGGCTTAAGGCCAAATTATGATGTGAGTTATTTCTGATCAACAGACATCAACTGGAAAACAAGACAATATTGTGTGCACTGTCAGAGCTTGTTAGAGCATGGCTGTGTTGCCAATATACTAAGGCACTGCTCATTGGGCCATTTTATTGGCTGGAAAACATAATTTCCTACTGAGAGGTTTCATTCTGAGAATTTTTTATGCCTAAAAATATAGCAAATGGTAGCAAAAGAGCAATCACCAGATGTCACTGTCACCTTGCCAAGGTCTATCTTTGTCATTTCTAGACTTGGGTCTTTCTGTATACATTAAGAGTAAATGGCACTGAAGCTCAAAGTGCAGGATAGGAAAATAAAAGACCTGAGTTTACAACACTGTAGTGGAGATTCTTTGCCTTTTTCAAGCAATTATAAATGGCAGATGCCATCTTGGCATGAAATATTAGGCTTCCCAGCTGCCAAGGAGAACCTGCTTTTTGATGCTACAATCATTCAAGCTGGCACTTTTGCTTAATACTTCAAGTAACCCTTTGGAGACTAAGTGCTTAGTATGGATGTCAGTGTGTATCTTCCAGAGCACTGATTTTGCTGGAGAGCTCCAGTGTTCTAAGGGTTAAATAACTGCTTATTAGTTATTTTCTTTCAGATAACAATTTCATAAGTTGTTTGATTTAGGTTCTTGAATGTCAGTAATTTCAAAGGCCACATCAGTTTCTTTTAGGATTGTAGAAGTGCACCAGCCTGCTACAGCACATAATAGAACAATCATTCTGTTGTTTGCTCCCTTGAGGAGAAAGCTTTTGTAGGGCTATTTTTAGGATTTAATGAAGTCAATGTGGAAGCAGGAAATCTAAATAAAGCTTTATGTATGTAGGTGCTGCTTACATATATACAGGCTATTTTTGTACATGCATTAGAAACCTTTAGTTTAGCTTGCTCGTTTGGGATGTTCTGTTTCCATTGTGCATGTAATTTTCTGCAGGCAAAAACAGGAGGCCAAACAAAAGCTAGGCTTCAAAATATCCACATACATTGATCTGCCATGAAGATAATTTAGCTTTCATTGGTAAAATGATCTTAGTAAATGGTAAAGTGTTAGCATTCATTACTAAGCAGACATTAAAAGAATGGAAAAAAGTAAAGTCAGGAAAGTAAAAACCTGCAACCTGGTATTTCAGTCTCTGAAAACAGCATCGATCAGATGCCACAGAAACTCATCATTTTTTTCCAACCTAGAAATGTCTAATAGTGAAGAACTGCTTAACATCAGATTACACAAACTGAAATACATCAATAACTCTCATTCATTTTATACAGTTGTGCTAGTTCAAACATGATGCAATTTATAAAACCATTCATTCTTACATTGTCATTAAAACACCACTCTGTTAGCACTGGGTTGGGTGACTTCTGAAGGCACCAACAGCAGGAGAAAACCTGACTGGTATAGTTGAAATGCTGTACAATTTAGAATTGTCAGGAATGATTGTACAGCTCCCTCAGTTGTGATGGAACTCCATCCCTCTTTAAATGTTTGTTTGTTCTGTCATGCATCAAATATTATTCACAATATTTAGACATGAGCTCTTAAAATCCTCTTCCATCTTATTCCCAAAGCCTTCAGTATTTGTTTATTGGTACAACTTATTTTTTTTCTGTACAGCTCCCTCAGTTGTGATGGAACTCCATCCCTCTTTAAATGTTTGTTTGTTCTGTCATGCATCAAATATTAGTCACAATATTTAGACATGAGCTCTTAAAATCCTCTTCCATCTTATTCCCAAAGCCTTCAGTATTTATTGGTACAACTTTTTTTTTTTCCCTAGGGAATACTTTTCTGAAGACATATGTAGCAGGAACTATTTTTGCCAATTACATAGAAAATACTTGTATAAAATATATCATGATCAGATCCTGAGATGCACACCTGCACACACGTGTGCCCACACCTCATTCTGATCCTGAGAGCAGACTCAGTAAAGACTTTGCCCCTCTGGAAGTGGTTGAAAGATGAATAACTAACTTTGGCTGCATTTGGCCAAGATAGCTCTATTTACTCCTTTAGATTTTCCCTCATAACATGATCCCTGCAGCTGATTGAACTGTTTTGTGGCTGGAATCCCCAGTAATTGTGGGAGGGCCTTCACAGGACACTCTGTGCCTGCCTTAATCTGAAATGGGTTTTGCCTTATAGTTGTGGTTGGATTTAGTAAATATCAAATACTCTAATCTTCATACAGAAACCTCTCTGTGGTATAGTACCATTTTTTTATTTACACTCATAAGAACATAATACTGGTAAGAAAAAGCTTTAAGTAAGATTCAGGTAGGGATTAGTCACAAAGACCTGGATGTGTCTCATTCACATGGCATATTCAGTCCTTCCTTGTTCCCTGTATCACTTTTTTTTTGTACACACAAGGATATATCTGAGCTTCCCTTCTTGGTGAGCACACCAGGCACTAGTTCCTTTCCAGCGAGTCTCGTGTAACACTGGTACCTGGCAGCATGATCTCTGGGCATGTCACTGGAGTCTGGATTTGTTCACTTCGTGCTGCCCTTCCTGGCACTGACTGTATAAAAGAAACAGTGTGGGAATTGAACTGTACAAAGTCAAACCTGGAATTCAAATTCCAGTTGAACTTAAATATCTGTGTAATGACAGAATTATTTGGTGAAACAATACACAGAGAACATAAAAGCTCTCAGTCTCTCACACCTGTTGGCATCTGGCACATATAAGCAATAACTTTCCTCAGCCTTCCATTCATGCTGAGTTTTGAGGTTCAGCTATTTTGAATGATGAAGATTTTAAAACGTTGCAGCTGCTGTTTTCACACATCTGGATTTTGCTTATTAGCTCCTTCCTTCCCAATGGCCATGTAGCCAAAGGAGCACTATCAGTGGCCCTGTCAGTCCTATCTGTCCTCTACCCTTAGTTCCTGTACAGATTTCTGTGTTTGCATCTTTGCCTTCTTGGCATTTGCTGTGGAACACCCCTTGGCATTTTTTCTGTGGATAGCATTAATCCAGTCTGCTTGGTTCCTAGATGGGGCATAATCACAGGAAGCTCAAAGCCATTATCTTCCAGCTGGTGTCCCTGTCTCAGATCTGAGTACTGGACACTGATGAAGCAGTCAGTAGTGAGAGGCTGTTCATGCAGCTCAGCCTTCTGATGTCAGTGCTGTACAAGGCTGTCCTCACCTCCCATGCTGACTGCTGGGGAGCCACGTGGAGCAGACCAGTGATGTGCAGCCAGTTCTGGCTGGGTCCCTCTGCCAAGCTGGGGTCTCAGCAGAGGAAACTGCCCCTATGTGGCCAAGTAAGTGATTGTGCCCAGATATGCTGCAGTTCAGAACCAAAATTACTCTGCTGCAGCTTTCCTTCAGGTAACATCTCCCTCTTTTAATGCCAAAGTAGGCCACATTAATGAGATAATTAAATACAGGCTTTTAAGCAGCAAAATGAGTAACAAAATCCCTTCACTTAAGCACAAGTTATTGCTATTACTAATGCATTTTCAAAGGAAAAAAATCAGGTAAAAACAATTACTTCTGCCTAGGTTTCCTGCTAACAGCTCATAGAACACGTAGTTCAGCAGAACAGCAAAGCAACAGTATTTGAACTTAGGCATCATAGAATCATAGAATGGTTTGGGTTGGAAGGGACCTTAAAGATCCTCTAGTTCCACCCCCCCTGCCATGGCTCCTCCTAGACCAGATTGTGCAAGGCCCCATCCAGCCTGGCCTTGAACAGCCCCAGTGATGGAGCACCCACAGCTGTGGTCAGTACCAGCCAGGGAGCTGACAAGGGAAAGGTGATCCAAGCAGTATGGGCTCATATGCCTGAACAGGGGGAAGAGACCATAATTTATTATAAGCACTGGTCCTCTTTTCTCCTGTTATGGTGTTAGCCCCAGTGATGGAGCACCCACAGCTGTGGTCAGTACCAGCCAGGGAGCTGACAAGGGAAAGGTGATCCAAGCAGTATGGGCTAATATGCCTGAACAGGGGGAAGAAGAGACCATAATTTATTGTAAGCACTGGTCCTCTTTTCTCTTGCTATGGTGTTTGAGGTTTGTACAGAGATACTGGAAGAAGCACAATGGAGTTGCTTAACAGGTGTTTATCTGTGAGTTGTGGAATAATAAAGTAGAAGAGACATGAAGAGAGCACTTGGTGAATCCTCTGGGCATAGAATCAAACAGACCTGCTTTGCTTCTGACAAACTTCTGATCTTCCCTTAGACACCTTCAGTGATGGTGCCTTCACAGCCCTCCCAGGCAATCTGTTCTGATTTTTGTGCTCCTTGCTGAAATTGAAGCCTGTTACATCTTGTTTGTCTCCACAATAGCTGTGGAGAGCGGATTGCAGCAGTCCTTTTTAATGAACCTGATGTAAATTGCATCCTGTCATCCCTCAGCCTTCTCTCAGACTGAGCAATCAGTACACATTTCCTCATAGGTCATGTTTTTCAGATGTCTGATTATCTGCATGGCTCCTTCCTGGTACCCCAAACTGGACACAGCAAGAGCACTGGGTGAGGGTGTGGGCAACTGCAGCCTCCACAGAACTGAGTGTAAGGAGGAGTCTGGGGGAGTTCAGTGCAAAGGTGCAGGATGAAGGTGCCCCTTTGAAGGCAGACTGAGTGTGTGAGGTGCCATTGGCTCTACACACATCACCTCTTGAACCATGTATGTGAAAGGACTGGTGGAGGGTGGGGGTTATGGGGGTCATGGGTTGTGTGTTGGAGAGGGCAGGGTGCAAGGATGGCTGTTAAGAGCAGGTGAATCATACTCAGTGTTCAGAAAACTTTATCTATAGTAGAGCTTGTGATGCCTGCCAGAAAAGGAGAAAGGGGTGAAAAACATACATGCAGTGCTGAGGTATGATGAGATAAAGTATAGATTTACATGTATGTGTAAAGTATCAAGGAATACAGAGCTTAGAAAAAATTGACTGTAGTAGTTCTTGTCTGGGTTGGCTGAAGGCAGTCACATGGCTTATTTGTCTTCTACTGCATCTTTCTCTGTTGGTCCCATTATCCTCACTCTCACTGCAAAGAGATTCTGAACCAACTTGCCAAGGAAGCAGGAGTCCCTGTAAGCTTGTGAAAACCAGTGGCTGAATAATGAGGTCCAAAAGCCTGGCCCCAGGGGAGTGCCTCTTGATGCCAGTCCTGGTGGTTTTGTAGCAGTGGGCTAGGAGGGGGTGGAGTGTGGGGCAGTAGAACCACAACTGCTGCAGATGGGACTTGCCTTGAATCAGTCTGGACAGATCTGCCCGGGGTGCACCATCCCATGCTCTGGCAGTGCCTGCCCCCCGCAGTGCCCGGGTGGGTGACTGGCTCCAGGCTGCCCACAGAGCAGGTGGGACCACGGCCAGCTGAGTCCCATGGGAGTTCCCCATGGGGGAGCAAGAGCAGAGGGAGCAGAAGGTGGTAGGGTGGCCAAGTGCTGGTAAAAGGGGGCAAGAAGGCTAGAACTGGAGGAAAGAAGAGAAGAAAAGCAGCTGGGGAAAGTGAGGAGAGCATGGAGGACATGTGGTTCTGGTGAACTGGAAAGGAGCTGCAGGCTGAAAAACCATCAGAAACTCAAAGTATTTACACCCAGGCTTTCTGACCTGTAACTGGTTTCCCAGAACGACTTCTCCAGTCCAACCTTTCTACCCCCTGAGGCTTGTTTACAGACAACATGGTTCAGCATTTACAGTGCTTCTGAGTTGCACTTAGCTGATGTTTCTTCCATGCCACTGCCTGTTAGCAGCAGTGATGCCAAGTTCTGTCAAAGACTTGCTAGCTCACATAATTGAGCTGCCACCCACACTGGAGAGCCTCCAAACATTTCAGTAAACATGGGAAGGTACTGGCAGTCCTTTTAAAAGAAGCCTCAAGAAGACCTCCTGTTTCCTTAAGGAGCTGGTGTATCCAGTATGTATGGGTACCTGTGTATGAGGAGAGACCAAATAGGGTGACCAGCTCTGGCTGTTGGACTTGCAGCTGAATTTCTGATTTTAGAAGGGTCTTGCCATTCTGTAGTGAAGCCCTTGGGAGCTCTGAACAGAGACTTCATACTAGGACTGGGAAGATAAGTTTGGAGAAGTAAGAGGCTGGATACAAGCCAGTTCTTGAGCTAACACAAACTCCAGGTCATGAGAGCAGAAGTAGTCTGAGCCAAAGGATCTAGAGCAAGTCATTTCACACAGGCCTTGAGGCAGAGCTTTCTAGGAATGAAGGTCTTGGGAAGGTTTCAAGCCCTGTTAGACCCTATTAGGGCTCAAAAGGACAAAGAGAAATCCACAGCACTAGATGAAGATCCAGTAGTTGCAGCCTTGTTGCAAATAAACATTACAAATGTGACAAATTAAATTTCTTTATCTAATTACATTTATAGACCTGCAGCCTCCAGGCTAAAACCACCTCATAGATATATTGGAAGGTGAAATTTGAAGAAGCTGCAAGGGAAGCAGGGAATACTAGATGCTGTCCCAGGATTTCTGATGAACATGGGAGTCCAGGTTCTGCTCTAACATCTGCTTTGCCCGTGTTAGTTACCTCCATGTCAATGGACTCACTCCTGTGAGTAAAAAGACCAGAATTTGGCTCTGATAATCTTATAATCCTTTATCATCACTTTTTAATCCTCCATCTTTAGTAATTTCTAAATCACATCAAAACAAATGAAAGAGACTTCCTGAATAGAAGCAGGTTTCTTTTAATGTGCTAAAGACAAGTCAGAACCAACAGGAAATTATTTAATAATGTTAAGTCACTCCAGGACCTTGCCACGTGGAATAATTCTGCTGTTAAGCTTTGGAATACTTTAAAAGGCAAAAATCCCTTGTTTTTTTAAAGGAGTAAATGGCCACATTTATAAAACTTAGTTCATGTTTTGGGGAAGAAAATGATTCTCAAAGTACTCGGCCTGGGATTGCTGGCATAGTGTGTTACTGCATGTAACAGGGAATAGAAGTTTTTCACTAAACAAACAAATAAAGCTCCAAAACTGTAAACCTACCTCAGATTCAGCTTTTGCTTATTTAATGAGCTCCCCATCTGAATTTCTCTGAGTCACACAGTCTATCAAAACAGTCTACCAAAGCAGCTAAACATAGGTGTGCAAGGGTTTGTAACCCTGGGAGGAAATGAACTGTCAGTGCCTATTTCAGAGGGGATTCAGGTCCCAGCATCTCGGGGTAGGGCAAGAGGAAGGTTAAATCATGAAGGAAAGTTTCCCTTGCATGTCCCTCAGCACTGTGACAGGTTCTCATCACAGTGCTGGAGCCCTGGAGTGTGGGAGAGCTGCTTCAGAGGTATAGCACTGGATGCCATTAGTGACCTAACACTGGAAATAGCCCTGGAAAAAAAAGTAATGGAGCAGCTCATCCTAATGCATGTTTTTATTCCTCCCCTAACCTCCTTGCCTTCTTCTGTACTGTTCATCTTTAGAAGAGTTTCAGACTTGAGCTGCCCTTGCCCCCAAGGAGGCATTGAACAAGCTGTCTGAAGAGAATTGTTGTTTGTCACTGTGAAATGAGCCTGTCTGAGATTTGGGTGTGACATTTGCCTGTACAAACTGGACAGCAAGTGCTGTGGTGGTCAGCTGGTTTGCATTGCAGTCAGGCAGTGCAGTCACTTAAAGTCTTGACATTGCACTGAAATTGAACCTTACAACATGTCTGATTAAGAGATTCTGCATGAGATTTCAACATTTTAGGACTGATCTGCATTTGGCTTTCATGTCTGGTGTTGCTAAATCATGTCCTCTAACACAAAGTGACTAGTGATATGATCATTCTGTTGGACCCATGTCTTTGTGGACAGTGTGAGATTGGTGCAGTTGCAGTAGGTTGTTGCATTCAACCTGTTTATTATATGGATATTCTCCAAAATTAGTGTACAAGTTTAGAATCAGTGTAACTTATGGGTATTCCTTTACCTCCCCTTTTGCTTCCTGCCTCGAAACAATTAGTCTTTGGCCTTGGAACACATGCATGCAGCTGCATCTGACCATCACCCTCTAGGTCCTAGGCAGTGCCTGACACTTTGGGTTTGTCTGGAAAAGCCAGCAAAACCTCAGTGTGTGAAGGGCAGCAGTGCTGCCTGGGGCATCCCAAACAGTGCTGCTGCCAGCTGGAGTGCCACAGAGCTGGCAGTGCCCCCCTGCCCTGATACAACAGTCAGCACACCTCTGAATGCCATGATGAAACCAGTGGCTGTTCAGAAGAGCTGGGTGTTGTCCCTCTCCAGTAACACAGTGCCTGTTGTGAAGCAGAGGCCAGGGCTCTGAGGAAGCCCTGCAAGCTCCCCAGCACACAGGGATGAAAGAAACAGATTCTTGGCTGTGAAACCTTCTGGCACTGCTAGAAATGAAAGCTTAGATTACTCTTAATGTTGCTTTTCTAGAACTTGGGGGGAAAAAAGCCATCTCGTTGGAAAACATGACTTTAATCCTCTTTTCAGCCCCTAGCTTATGCTGTGGCCAGTAATCTTTGTTGTTATTTACTCACAGCCAGGCAGACGTTGCCCATCTGCTACTTGTAGCTGAGTGTCAGGGCCCTTCTCTCAGATGCCCACCTTATTAACTGGTCTTGGAAGGTTTGCCCCCAGCATGAAAAGGCCCTGCTTTCAAGGCTATTGAAAAGACCATCTCTTCTCTGGGAAGAGAGGGAGCAGAAGAGTGCTTATTTCTGTATGACTTGCAGTCGTGCTATTTGTGTCCACAAGAGTGAACCTTCAGTTCAGATCTGTCCAGAGAAGCCTGTGGCTTTCATGCATCACTTCTTGTACTGCAGAAGTCTCTGGGGAAAAGTGGGCCTGTCAGTGTGAAATGGGTGCCTCATCCTCTGGGTCATATCATCCCATCATTATTACTTCTTTTCCCATCAGACAAACTCCAGTCTTGGAGTCAAACTGGAGTTCTGACTCAGGCAAAATTTCTTGTTGTTGCTATTATTTATTAATGAGAGTAAAATAATGTGTCATTTATGTATTGGCCAATTTGTATCTAGAGCTTGACTATGAATCTGCAAGTCTCTTAAATGCAGAATAAGGAAAGGTGCAGGCCCTGCTAACTTCTGTAACCTGAGTTAAATGTATGTAGTCCCTTCCTAAAGAACAGAGGGAAGGAGCTGACACAGCAAGCTGTTAGATTGCTCAGCTGGAGAAAACTTGAAAAATTTCTTCTAATTTTGTCCTTGTTGAAAAATCCTCCAAAGCATTTTACCTGTGATTGTATTTTTTAACACTCTCATTTTCCTTTTTTTAATACACAGTAGATGATATTTAAAAAAAAGTCAGAAAATGAAGGCAACTTTTTTCTTTGCAATACTAATTGCAGGAGAGAGGTGCTTTGCCTCATAGCTCTGTCACTAAGTTTATGGAAGGTTAGAGAGCAAGCAGCCTCATTAACAGCACCAGTTTCCAGGGTCACCTGAATCCTCTTAGTGTCATTCATCTAGGATTTCTGTGTTTACGTTGGGATGTTCCACATCTGCCATACTCAGAGGACAAAAATAATCGTGTAGCTTTTATCTGCTCTCATTTGTGGGGTGGCTTCCCCACATTTTTCATGTAGGAAAAAGTTCTGATCTTTGCTCCACCCCTGCCCATGTTTGTTCTGTGTACTGCCACCCTTGACAGCCTGTTCTACAGCCCCAGTTTCCCGTGAGCTCCAACACTAACCTGATTTCTGAAACAAACTGTCTTTGGGCAAAACCCAGGTGTTACTGCTTCTGGTAAAGAAGCCTTGCAGTGCCTCATCTGAGTCACTGTTCTTCACAGTGAGTTCTGGATCAGGGATGTGAGTTCTCAGGAAAAGGACAGTACCACTCTTTCTCTCTTTGGGTTTTTCCCTGTCATCATACACTGTTATTCCCTCACCTGAGGGCTCATGGGAGCACAGTATCTTCTCTCCTTGGTGTGGTGTCTGCTCTCTGGAGGCTGAATCTCTTCTCTCCTTGGCCTGGTTTGTCTTCTCTGGAGGTTGAATCTCTTTTCTCCTTGGCCTGGTTTGTTGTCTGTTCTCTGCACAGCTTGGCTTTTCCCATTGCTCCTTTCCAGCCAGTGGTTTCTTGGCCAGTCACCAAGGGCAGCTGCTCCAGAGCTGGCCCAGCCCACGGCAGCAGATCCCCTCATGCAGGGGTTTTCCTGAGGTCTTCCTGTGGCAGAGACCCACCAGGGGGGCAGAGACCCACCAGGAGAGGCCGAGGAGGCCGGGGTGTTGCCAGGGTGATGGACACCACACCTCTAAGAGCAGCCTGTGTTCAAGGCAGGTCCTGTGTGACTGACCTGACCTATGTCAAGGTGACCTGCTTAGCAGTTGAGGGAAAGGCTCTGGATGTTATCTGGACTGTGGTAAAGCTTTTGCCCCTGTTTCCTGCAGCATTCTTCTGGAGAAACTAGCTGATGATGACTTGGATGTGTGTACACTTTGCTGGATAAGAAAGTTGGCTGGATGGCCAAGCCCGGAGAGCTGTGGTGTATGGAGCTAAATCCAGCTGGTGGCCAGCCACAAGTGGTGTTCCCTCAGGCTCAAGGACAGGGCCTGTTCTGTTTAATTTCTTCATCATTGGTCTGGATGTGGGGATCGGGGGCTCAAATGGCTCTTCACCATCTGCTTCTGCTTTCTCATGCTCTCAGGGTTTTCCATTTTTTTTGTTCTTCCCCTTCTTGCAGTAGCAGCACTGGCTGACCAAGGTGCAGTGCTCAGCACTGCAGCATCTTGGGCTAGTCCTCACGGGTCATCTTGTACTCCAGCTCACAAAAGCATCAGTGCACGTGCACGAGGCCAGTCTCCATTGCCATGTGGCCTTCGTGGGGGTCTGTCAGCATCAAGTGTAGGGTTAAACTCTCCTGAAACCAAGGCACAAACACGCTGAAATGCTTTGCTGGCTTGGAGCAGCTTGCTGAACCAGGTCCTGTTTGCAGATGCTCGGAACAGACTGTGCCTGGCTGTTGAGCATCACAGAGGAGGCTGTGCACAGGCGAGAATCCATCTGCAGAATCTGGAGGATGATTAAACATTGTCTTCCCATAATGAGCCAGACTTGTACTTAATAATCAGGGTAGTGAAAACAAACCTAACACACCATTTCACTGCTAATTTTGCACAGCTTATTGGAATCGATTTTATGACTTTGTCATTGTCTGACAAAAAAAATATGTCCAAAATGCAAATTTAGAACTGGAAAAAGGGAGTCTGACTGATGGAAGGAAGCAACTGGTGAAAAAAAGCTTTTAGGTTTAGTTTAGGCTTACTGTTATAGTCTGAAGTTGTGTTCTAGGACAGTTTCACCTCCTGAATTTTATGCAGATGTTTTAGAATTTTTAAGAAGGATGGTTACTATCAAATTATAAAAGATTTCATATGTTAGTGACCATTTTATTCTCTGATGCAACCCTGAGAAGTCACAAGTTATAGAGCAGATTAATTTTATTTAGGATGTATGAATACTAACATACTGGAATATCTGGAATTCCCTTGCTGCTTTGGAAAAACCAGTGTTATAAATAACACGAGCAGTATATACTAGGTAACTATATTTCTCCAGATGATGGTATCCATGGCCTCTGAAAGTAGTCTTGAGTAAAAGTCTGTCCTTTTCACAGATCATATATGTTAAATGTGACACTCCTTTAAAGTTTTATAAAGGTACTAATTCATTATTCAGTGTTTTGTGGGGATTTCTAAAGCTCCTGTTTGTGCTTTGATATGTTTTGACAAGTTGTTTCATGATATCCAGGAACCATCTTATTTTCTCCTTACACGAGACTCTTAGATCTGTCTTTAGATAGAAAAATATTTTCTCATTCAGAAGTAGGAGATGCCCAGAGCCTGACTAGAAAAACATTATGCCCAAGGTAATACAATGTACCAGGGTGATCCTTTAAACCAAGGGCCAGGACCAGGTACTGCTGGAATACCAACACATTGTAATACTTCACACATCACTTTAAATGGAAGCTGCCAGCTTTGTTTAGGTTTCTAGTGACCTAGGCTGCAGCTGTTCCAGGTTTAATCACATGCAAGAATAACAGTAGCTTTTCAAGAGTGCAAAAGTATAAAAGGAATAAACAACTTAATTTCATAATTTTCTGCATTTGTATGGAATTCATCTTCATATCTTCTGTCTACCTAACCAAGTGTGGCTTACTGGGCATTGAGTATTTGTCTCATAGTAAGCAATGGTGGTTTTCTGTCAGGTGCTGTACTTGCTCCTATATAATTTACTAATCTGGGAGTTTACAGCATTTGTTTTCTTTTTAGTAGATAACATTAGAGAGATTTTATTTTATCTAGTGTAAAAAGAATACTAATCTGAGGCATAGAATCTGAAAAGAAGTCTTATGGCCTTGATTATACATGGTCAGAATCCGGGTTCTTAATCAGTAACACTTTACAAGCATATATAAATGTTAGCACAAAAGGTGGGAAGAAGAGAATTGTGCTATGTGCAGGATTGTTGTGTATAATTATATAATTCAAAAAAGCACAGGCCTCAATATAATTAAAATAGAGTAAGAATGAAAATACTCAGAGTTGACTTTGAATTTTTCAGCAGTGGAGTTCAAAGTGCATAGTTTCTTGCTTCTCTAGCTAATTACTACTTTTGAAAGCTCCTTTTACTTTGGAAGGGAAAGCCAAAAGGATTAGGAATTCAGATTTGAACAAAAAGCCCCTGGTACATGTGTATTTGCAAAGATCAGGGTGGAATTGCTCAGGTACATTGAGACTGTAAGACCTGACCCAAAGTTGGCCATTATTTCTGATTTTCCTGCCAGATGTTTTTATTGCCATGTCTGAGAACATGCTGGCAGTCTGCATCTTGCAGTATGCTGCTGATACCCTTGACTGGCTCTTGCATCTGGACTTGTTCTGGGTATTTTGACCTCAGCAGGGAGGCTGAGTAGCTGTTCTGGGCTGGATCCCTCTGTGTGTGCTGTGACACAGGCAGCTGCTCTTCCCTGCACAGGAGCACTTGCTGCTCAGCCCTGTGGCCAGGGGATCCTGAGGGTTTAATTTACTTTCCAGTGGGTCTTTGCACATTAAGTTATAGGAGGGCAAGAGCAGCAGAACGTAGCAGGAGTAATGACAGTCAATATTATCATAATATCACAGGCAGAAGAGACACAGCAAGGCACTTCCATAAAATCTGGAGCATTGCCCACCTGAAGTGACTTTCAGCAAACCATTTCATTTTCTGCTCCCACATGCTCAGTGAAACATGAGCAATGATGCTGACATGCTTTGTAAAACAGTTTGAAAAGCTGTGGTGGAAATGGTACTCTGAACTGTAGAATAGCATTTCCAGTTTAGGATGCTCCCAAAGACATGGGGATTTTATGCCTGGCTTTCCTAGGATCCAGATTGCTCTAGATTTGAGGGTGGCTGCTTGCTTCTGCTAATCCCAGGTTTTAAAGCCAAATACCATATGAGGTGTCCCATTCAGTGCATATTCTCATTCATAAAATTTTCATTCACATCCTCAACATTATAGGAAATAAAATGGCATTCCTTCAACATTATTTCCAACCATCTATGTTATGTTCCCTCTCCTCCTTTAAAAGCTCAGACTCTGTTCTGTGTGAAACTCATTTTAATGCTCTGGGTACTTGTGTGTTAACCTCAGCTGGCAACCAAACTCCACACAGGCTCTGCCCACTGCTCCCCCCAACCCTGCCATGTGTTAGGGGAGCAGAATGGGGAGAAAAAGAAAAGAAAGCCCCTGGGTTGAGATAAGGGCAGTTTAACAGAACAACACAAAGAGGAGAAACAGTAATAATGCTCTTACTGGTGAAGTTACAAAGCAAGAGATAGTAAGCCATGTACCCAGGCTGTGTACAATGTGAGATTCTAAGGTCCTTACTTAATTTTAATACATCTGGAGGCAGATGCTGAAGGAAAAGTGTCTTTAGACACCCTGAGAGCAATGAAGAGGAACTTGACCAAGTCCATCCCCTGCTGGTCATGCTCCCGGGGTGAACAGGATGTGCCATAATGTCATCCTTTGTTACAGGCTGACGTGAGCCAAGTCATGCACTGGCAGAGGAGGAGTGGGCATGAGGCACCACACTTGCATACTTCAAGCATCAGGAAGTATCATCGTGGTACCAGGGTCATTTGAACCCAGCTGATTTTATTACACACACAGCATTACAGTTAAATCTCTTGCATGGAAATATTCCAGGGATATGAGTAAGTATCATTCTTTAGCCTTTGCAATCTTAAAGAAGAAATAAAAGCAACTAAAGGGATTACAAATAAATCACACTGGCCTCTTTATTCTAAAGCCCCTTTGGCTGGATATGTATCAGTATACAAAATTGCAGTAGCAGTTCCTATACTTATCTAGCAAACTATTTCACTTGACTAAATCAATGAATAAAGTTGAGTAATCACCAGAGTTGTGAAGTTTAGCACAAGATACATTTTACTTCATCTTTTCTGAGCGTGTCCTATGGATAAAAGTGGATTTTGTAAATTCTGCACTGAGAATAATCATGTAGTGTACAATCATTAATCATGGATTGTGTACAAAGACAAAACAGCCCCAAAATAACAGATTTGGGGGAAAAAAAATGTATCCAATTGTTCATTTAACTCTTGTGGACTATTTCTAATATGAGAGCATAACTAAACAAGGCTTGCTTCATCGTGGGTAAGGGTGCTCTCTTCACACCTCTCTGAGAAGTTTACATAAGGTGTTATGTCTCCCAGAAGATCAGCCTGAATCTAAACTGAGTTCCATCTAATAACACTTTGACTGACTGAACTTCCAAGGATCTGAACAGAAAGGCCTAAGGATTAAATCCCTCATGAAAACTCAGTCTTGGACAAGTAGTACACATGTCATATTTACACATGGAACTGTTCAGGGCTGAGACATCTTGGGGGACAGAATTTTTTTGTCAAAGCCTTCTACATCACATTATCTTTTCTCTCCCGTTTCAGACTTATCTCTGGCTAGGGCTGAGACATCTTGGGGGACAGAATTTTTTTGTCAAAGCCTTCTACATCACATTATCTTTTCTTTCCCATTTCAGAGTTCTCTGGCTCTCAGTCCTATGGATTCAGTGAGCCACACATTTTACAGAGAGATACTAGAGCTCCTGAGAAGGGGAAGGGTTTTATTCTGTTCATACCATCCTCCCCTCAGTCTTTCCTGTTACACATATTCTAACCCTTGTACTCAAACTGGTCCTTCCCTCAGTCCTTCCCATCTTTATTGTCTTGGAACAACAAAGGAGACCAAAGTAAACTAAAATAAAATACTTCTCAAACAAGAAGCAAGAATTATCTGTATTTAAAAGTTATTAGTAAAAGCAGTCCTGGTAGGAAATGATGGTATGTCTCAAAACCAGAAATATTCTTGTTTCAGCCAGGTATAAAACCAACAAAAGCAACTCATTTTGTCTGCAATAGCTCTTCTTAGTGCATAACTTCCTGAAACATGGCACTGCTTTTCCTCCTGTGCCTTTCTGTAGGTCTAATCATCCTTCAAGTGTGTGTTGGGCTTGTTTATGCTCCTGTTTCCTCCTGTTGCTGCAGCTCTCTCAGACAGCTATGTGGGCACAGTGGTAAGGTTTCAGACTTTCAGTGGAAGATCATTGCAAGTTTCATTTCCATTTTATGTAAGTAGTTAAATTAAATAGGAGGGCTAGAAATAGAGGTAAAATTCAATCTCCAAGTACATGAATCATTCTATAGGATTTATACAAAACTCATGCTGAAGCCTGCAAGAGATTTGTCTCTGAGAAGACTTAAGGTTCAGTATTTACTTAAAGTGTGGTTGCACATGTCTGGAGAAGAGTAACAGAAAAACTTACCTTTGTGTCAAGAAAAGAAACCAAACTATTTACCTCATGAATGAAAGAAAATAAAACAGAGGAAGTAGTGAGGGAGCCACGGAGTCCTGTTGGCTGCTGTATTTGATTACCTCTCAGATAAACACATTATTCAGGATGGTCTGTGAAGGTTACAAGCAAATCGTGGCTCATCCACTCCCAAAAGAATTAAAGGGACCAGAAAGAGGAATCTCAGAGAGGGAAGCCACCCCTGGTTTTGATTCAGTCACAGAGAGGTGAGAGGCAGTTCTCACCTGCCCTGCATCCTCCAGGGTGGAGGCTGTGGGTAACCCCCAAAACAGGACGTCCACTGCACAGAGCTGCAGTCTGGCCTGCCAGCTCTGCCAGGTCCATGTGTAGAGCCTGCTGGGGCTCAGGGGAGTCCTGCAGGGTGCTCTTGTGCTGACTGCCAGCAGCCTTGGCAGCAGCCAGGTGGGAACGCTCCCTGCAGCACACACTCCACAGTCCTGTCAGTTACACCCTGGCTCTTTGTTCTGAGTTTCCTTCACTCTAATCAAAGCAACAGAATAAAAAGGAAAGAGCAAGTAGTACACACTAGAAATGGATGTAGAAATAAGCTCAGTATGAAATATGCTGATAGAAATTCAGAAGTGCTGTACGTTGTGGTGACGTGCTGCAATAAAACCCTTCAGGGTGCAGCAGAGATGGTTCATATCATTAACATTTACAGACTTATTAAGAAGCATCCTTATTCCTGTGCCACTCTGCATCATGGCTGTTATTAAAAGGAGTGTTTGCATGCTTTGTTATTAAAGAAAATAAGAATTTTTGTATTCATAGCTCATTCCATAATCATCTTATGTAGATGTACACAGGCTTTTATATCTTTATACATGTATATAGACGTCACACTCCTGTATAATATCACATATAGCATATATAATGCAAAATGGATGCAAAATTTATGATATACCACTATTAGATACATAACATTTACAGGCATGTTGTTCATATACACATAATTCTTCCCAATTACAGGAAATTAAAACACTGCAATGCTAAAAATGTATCTACCAGAGCAGTGGCACAAACCAGTCACCAGCTCTTGCCTGTCTCTAGCTGTACTGTAGAGGTATTTCAGGGAACAGTGCCAGTAAATTTGGTTCAGCTGCTCAGAAGGTGGATAAGAGTTTGTGTTGTAGGAGCAGGTGGTAGTTGGTGACTAGCAGAAGGATCATGCCCACAGGGCCTGACACTTTCCTGCTGTCTGTAGCAGGATGCCACCCAGGAGCAGTGCTGGTGCTGGGTCCTGAGCAGCCTGCAGGGCATGGGCTGCAGGCTCACAGCTGGAGCTGGCACCAGAGGCTGTGCTGAGTAAGAGCTGCACTCCAGCTAGACAGAGCTCCTGATAATCTGGGAGAAGCTCTGTCTTGAATCTCCCCTCTTTAATCTCAGCAGCGTCCAGTGTGGGGGCAGATGGACCTGTGGGGAGGAGCATTTGCACCCCTTGCCCTTAGCATGCCAGGGAGCTCTGCCACTCAGCTGCTGAGGGTGCTGAGCACCCTCCTCCCCACCCACATCTGTACCACAGCTCCTCCTGCATCTGGCAGCAGCTTGCCTGGAGGCTATCCAGGAAGGTTTCCTGGAGCCCCTGCTGCTTGCTGGAGCTGGCTGAAATTGTCCCCACAGTCGAGAGGCCAGGAATTACCATGGAAACTCCTGCAGCAAACTCTCGTGTCAAAGCAAATATCCCAGTGTTAGTTAACAGGGTTAGAAGGATGCTGTTTGAAGGAGCAGCACACTTGTTCCCTTTCCAGGGTCACTTAGCTCATCTGCCCACTCAGTCTGCTCAGACTGCTGCACGTGTTGCTCTGCTGACCTTAAAAGTTCTTGAAAAAGATGGATCAGAGAGAATTTTAAGAATAATGCAAAGTATTCTCAGCAGTGTAGCACTACTACATCTTGTGCCCAATTTATTAATGATAATTTTATAAGACATCTTGTTCTTAATTTGTGGATCATTCTTCTCGCTCTATCTTTTTTCCCCAGACATAGTGCTTATAAACACTTTGGCAGTGTTAGTGCAACATATGTTCTCACATGAATAATTTAGTAGTTGTACTAAACCACTGTCATCCCGGATCTATCAGTCTGAGCATGCTGAATGTACTAGGTGCTGATTAGTATGGAGAAACTTCAGTAGAAAACAGCCCTGTGAGAAGGAATTTAACACAGGAAATGTTTCATATGCAAAATGTGTTCAGTTTTCACAAAAACATGAATAACTCTACTGCTTATTTTTGAATGACTCCTTGTAAATTATTGTTCTCACACAACAGCATAGCAAACTGGGATTCTGGGATTTAAATTTACAAGTAGCACAAACAGAAAATCTGCCAAAGCATGGTTTCATACAGCTCAAATCTGTATGGCCTTGGATCAAGAACTGTTAGGTGCAAACATGTTTAGGCTGGTGAGGAGACGTGTCTTGACAGAGGGACAGATAATGTCCCTTCTGCTTTTCCAGCGATCCATGCTAACCAGGGAAAACATGGGCAGGCTGTGTTGATCTGAACTGTAAGCCTGTCATCTCAGCAGAGTGCCTTAACCACCAGGGTACCAAAATACCCAGTGTGTGTTGCCCTGGTACTTGCAGCTCTGCAACACATTTTCATGAACACTATCAGCTGTGGGCAGTGGGAGGATGGTCTAGCACCGTGGCTGGCTCACTTTGCAGGATTTGCAGACTGAAGGCCCTCCAGGCAGAGCTGGGGCTGGAGCTCAGGCCCCAGGAGTGTCCCCAGCACTGTTGGTGCTGGGAGGAGGAGGTGGCAGTCCAGCAGCCAGGCTGGCATCCCCTCCTGTTTCTTGTACGTCTACCACAGCATGAAACCTTTTGTTTCAGGTTAAAGAGATGCTCTGATGCAAAAACAGTTTGGTAAGAAAATTGTTTTGTCTTACTTTAGCAGAACAGAACAGGGAAAACAAAGATGAAGTTAAGGTTGTTCTAACTGGAAGAAAGAAAAAACAAATTTTTTTTTTATTGGCAGTCTTGATCCTTATGTAGATCACTGGGACAGCTGAGCCTGTGCCTGTGCTGCTGCTGCCTAACGTGGAGCAGAGGAGATCCTTCCCCACTTAGTGGAGGCAGTGAGAAAGAAAACAGCAAAGCAGCAGCTGCTGCCACCATCCAGGTGCTCGCTGCCCTTCAGGAGAGGCCCAAGCACAGGTACAAGAGGCAGAGGCTGAGCACTGGTGCAGTAACTGCAGGGCTGGAGCTGCTGTGTGCTGCTCTCTCCCTGTGCAGGGCAGGGGCCTGTCACTGGGCTGCAGGAGGAGCAGGATGCTGCTGTGCCAGTGCTGCTCCAGCCGTGTGAACTGCGAGACCTTCAGGGCTGCTTTCTGAGGCAGAAGGAAGCTGAGAGAACCCCTCAGCTGCCCAAGTGCAACCGTTGTGCTCCCCAGAGCCACTGTCCCCAGCTCCAGCCTGGTCCAGGGCTGTGAGAGGAGTCCCTGCTTTGGCTTGGGCTGGTCCCCTGCGGGCCAGTCTGACACACAGATCTCCAGGCAGGGTTTCAGCTCTTCAGCTGACTGTCATTTTGCAGCAAGTATTATGAGGCCAGATTGATGAGAGGTTCACTTGCATGATCAATCTCTTCAGCTTCAGTGGGACTACTTAGCAAGCCTGTGTGCTCTGTCAGGGTACAGGTAGATCAGCCCTGCCCCTAGAGAATAGCCAAAGAAAATATGCTAATGAAAGGTATGCAGGAGGCCACGTGTTATGTCAATGCCAAAGGAGCTGTATTTGTTGGGAGGGCTACTGTTTTGATTGCCTTGTTAATAAAACATTCCAATGGTCTCACAATTTTGGGCCTTGAAAAATTGCCTTCTCTTCTTCCTTGCTATCTGTCTGGAATGAAAATAATGCCCACTTCAGTTTAAACTCCGAACATACTGGTTCCCAGCAAAGAAATCAACAGGAGATAACTGTGCCATCCATGAAACACAAAATAAGCAAGAGTAAAACTCCACCACTGCACATACCCACAAAAACTATTAATGAGTATTAGATAAATATTAACTGAAAGGAACCAGGAGGAAGATAGATGCAGCCAAAGGAATGACCTCCTCTTGTTCAAAGCCTCTGTAGATACATAAAACCCAGAAAAAAAGAGCTTGGGGTTTTTTTTAAATGGTATAGAGGAAAGCTTTTTGAGAGTTAGCTTTCTGCTAAATACACACAAAAGGAGCACCATTAGTGTTTACCTATTTTTAAAGAAAAAGGAGATTTTGACATCTGCAAATGAAAGTTAAATATTGCGTAGCAGAAAATGTTTCTGCTTGCTTTAGGGATCTTTATGGCTTTCACTACAAAGCAGTTGGTTGAAAAAGCAGCCATGAATTAGGCAGGTTCTCTGCTGCAGAGTGCATTTTCATTGGGGAGCACAGGGCAGGCTGCTGGGTGGGTTGGTGTTTGTGTGAGGGCAGCTGGTGGGCTCCTGATGGCCAGCAGGGCCAGGGCAAGCAGCCCTGTGGCTAGGAGCCAAAGGGGAGTTGCTTCTGCCCCCAGGGGCCTTTTCATAGCAAGGGTCACAAAAGGCTCTCTGCAAATGTGAAGTGGTACTTAGTGGGCTTGCATCCTTTTTTTGCACTTATTAGAATCAGATTAGATAATAAGGATTCACATTTTTGATCCTTCTAAGGATTTCTTGTGGAAAAATTAAGTTCAAAGCACAAGTATGTTGATTAGAATCACTCATGTTTTCTCTCAACTAACGAATGATAGATGCACTAGAAAATCCAGCTAATCAATGGTGCATCTCACAGACCTGCAGCTGTAGGCAAGCACTTAAAAACACTTAAAGGTTTCTGATTAATATATTATAAGTATTTAGGGAGCCTTCAATGTAAATTACAATCTACTCTGTGCATGATAACATCGTGACGGTGCTAAGAGCTGATGAGCCAGACCCCAGCCTTGAACAGAAATAGCTTTGGGACAAAACAGAATAAATGCATATAAAAGATATTCATGCTAGCAGTAGATGTTGGCTCCTGGCATGGAAGGTGGCATCAGGATTGAGATTCTTTGGTGTTATGCATCCACAGACAGAAGAAGTACAGTCTGTGCCTAAGGCTGTATAGTTTCTGTTTAATTAACCCTCTGTGTTTTTCAGGTTAGTTTGTGTAGCTCCTGGGAGCAACCTAACGTGTAACTAGTAACTGGCTCTGTAAGTTATTTGTCCAAGTTGTGCTTTAGTTAGAAGCCAGCTCTGTTTGCCTTGCCAGAGGGCACAGAGGATGCTGCAGCCTGACTGCCCAGCAGAGGAACATCAGGAAAGACTTTTTCTCTGTGAGGGTGACCAAGCACTGGCACAGGTTGCCCGAGGAGATGGTGGAGTCTCTGTCCTTGGAGAAATTCAAAAGTCATCTGGACACAGTCCTGAGCAACCGGTTTTAGGTGACCTCCAGAGGCCTCTTCCAAGTCTGTGACTCTGTGATTCAGATACCACACAGAAGGAGCCAAGGCATCAGAATCAGGGCTCCTGTTAGCTTTATGTAGGGGAAAATCATCCCATCTCTTAAAATATCCCATCAAAAGGCACTTGTAATGAAATACATGGAAACTGAAACAGGGTTGAAATAGGCAATTTTGTCAACAACATTTAGACTGTAACATTTTGCACTCTTAATGCAATTTCCACAGCTCTCTGGAAGTACCTGGTTTGACTGAAATTATTGTTCTTCAGAGAAAATGGAATCTTTGATTTCAGGCACCGTTTGAATTACACATCAGGATTTTTTTTTTAATCTGGTGGAAAAAAAATGAAGCAATTGCATTTTTTCTTTTCAGGAACAATCTGGTACTTCTAACTTCAAAGCTGTTATTTGCATATCAACAGCTTTGTTAAGTTCCTCTGTTCCTTGGCCAAGGGTGAGATTATAATGAAAACTGGAGAAGGGGGTGGCAACGCAATGGAGTCAGATGAAAAGAGGCAGAAAAGGAGTAAACAGGACTATTAGGAGAAATAAACACTGATGGTAAAAAGAGCACAACTGCACATTTTTGTCTTTTGTTTAGCTTGGTTTCACATTTCTTTGTTAATTGTAAAATCGTGTCAGAAGTTTGAACAGACTTTTCCCCCTCTAACTGACTTGGTCCTTTTCCATTTGGCAAATACACCATTTGGTTTATTTTCCCCTCCCATTTGATGAGTGGTAATAAATTAATGTATCTGTTAATGTTTTTTGTGTAGGAAGAATTTTCCTGTAAACTATTATCATAAAGGGCTTTTGTTGCCCTGTGATGGCCAGACTTTTCCCCCTCTAACTGACTTGGTCCTTTTCCATTTGGCAAATACACCGTTTGGTTTATTTTCTCCTCCCATATCATGCATGGTAATAAATTAATATATCTGTTAATGTTTTTTGTGTAGGAAGAATTTTTTCTATAAACTATTATCATAAAGGGCTTTTGTGATGGCATTGTGGATAGTAACAGCTTGTCTGGTAAACTCCTAATGAAGTAGAAATTAAGCAGGTCGTGATTTCCTAGTGGGCAGTCATATATCAGAGTAGAATTTGACTCTGTCATTTAAAAAATGCTGAAGTGAGTTCAGACATGAATTAAGATAGAAGAAAAAAGAAACAAAACACTAAAAAGTGGAACACTTTTAAATAAAGAAGAGGATGGAGCCACATCCATTGTTTTAAGTGGCATGGCATCAAGACACACGTGCACAGTGCTGCTAGTTCCATGGCAGCACACAGTGCCTTTGTGGCTGAATGCCTTAAGACACTGAATGGATTTAGAAGCAACCCCCTCTTGGTAATGAAACCAAGTGAAGAAATCATAGCACTGGGGCAGAAAGCTCTAGCTGATGAAGGACGAAGGGATGTGTGAAAGTGAAAAAGTGATTTTGTTACCATTCATCATCTGGGAGGGGAAGATAACCAAATGGAGTATTTGCCAAATGGAATCATACTCTGGTCTTACCATTTGACTTCCCTCAGGTGCAGCCCCTGCATGTACTCACAGATCAGTTAGCCAGCAGCAGATGGCAACCAAAGCAGGGGTAACCTGAGTGATGCTGCACTGTACCTGCTCCAGGTGGGTTATTAGACATGAAAAACAGCTGAAGGAAATTTGATGTCTTTGGGAAAAACCATAGAATCACAGAATCATAGAATGTTATGGGTTGGAAGGGACCTCTAGAGTTCATCCAGTCCAACCCCCCTGCCAGAGCAGGCCACACAGGGACACCTCCAGACTGGTTTTGAACGTCCCCAGAGGAATGTATCAGATAAGGTCTGTTGAAGGTCTGTGCCCATCTCAGTGCCCCAGGGCTGGGGCAGGTGGGAGCTGTTCTCTTTTCCAGCAGCCTTACAGAAGGGTGTTACAGTGGCACCTTTGGGTGCAGGAGCTGGCTCCTATAGTCCTGGGCTTTCTCCTTCCTTACAGTTGTGGAAGGACAGGCTAATGCCCAGCCAGCTCAGTTGCTCTCCTGTGCCTCTCCAAGCTGTCTGCAGAAGAGGGTGAGCACTCTTCCACAGGACAGGCAATATTCACCTCTGTCCTGTAAGGCAGAACAGGGTCTAGAGAAGAGTGTGAACTGTGGGTTCAAGGTACTGTGTTTCAGCTATCAGTGAAGTGCAGCTGCCTCTGAGGCTGGGTGAATAATAGTATTCTGAAATAACAGACACTACCACTGTGCAGTGTGTCAGGAAGGAGAGAGGACACATTGCTCCTCTGCAAAAAGAACTGCACATGGAGCTGAATGGGATCACTCAGACGGACGTCAGCCAGTGCTCTTGGGCTCACTCACTGCAGTGCACCCGAGTTCCTAAATAGGAATTCATGAGAAATGTTCTGTGGCATTATGTAAATTCTCAGAAGTCTTTGTATAGTTTATATTTTCATCTTCACTTTCAAAATGACACTTGCTCTTATGTCTAGCACCTGATGATGAAAGTGAAATTTCTCTGTAACTGTCAGAACTCTCCAGCAAATTGAACTGGGATACCAAGATGACAAATACTGTAATCCTTTTACTGCAGGTATATCAGCACTGGAAAATACAATAGATCACATAGGTAGGGTACATTGACCAAAAAATACCAATTTGGTTAATGTTGATTTTAACAGCTGGGGATCCAGTCCAGTAATCTGAAACATATCAAATCACTGACAAAATCCTGGGTCCTTCTTGAGAAGGAGCCGCTTGCACAGAGGAATCTCAGTCTCACAGGGACTGGGCTGTCTGCTCACGTTGCTGTGAGTGGACCAAAACACTCCTGCTCATCATCTGCACTGGCTATAAAGGAGCCAACAGTAGACCCTGAAGCCAATTTAGAGCCAGGATGTGCCTGGTAGTACTTTACTGAGAAACTAATAAATGTCCCTGGGAAGGGCCTGGCAGGTGCCTTCCCTGTTGGACACATCCTGCCACAAACCCACCAGTTCTTCACCTTTTGGACACGCAGTGGCTCCCCATGCTTTACCCACGGCTCCTCTCTCTTAGTGCTAGAAGGACATTGCAAATGGACAGGATCATCTCAGCTGCAAAAAGGAAGTGCTTTTGGTGGGGAGGGGATTGTGGAGATGGCTGCCAGCAGCTCCCCAGCCAAGGGGCAGTGCCAGGCCACGGTCCTGAAGCAGTCCTTGTGCAGCTCCAGAAGTTCCAGTACTTGTGTGCTGAAGTCCTTTCATCTGGGCTTCACTTTCAGGGCTGATTATCATCATCCATTACCAATAACTTTAGACAGATGGCTAAGCCTCTGAAACCCTGGGGTTTAAAATCAAGCAGAAGAAATAGTTTTCTCTGGATATGGCCTTAAATGTGACTGCAGTTCAGCCTGCTACACAGCAAAGGAAGGTTGAGAAGCAGATGAGTTAGTTTGTGAAATTTTCTTGTGATACTCACAGAAATTAAAGTAGCTGCTTGTTAGGGAATGTAGAAGACTCATCCACTCTCATCCACTACAACAACTTGTGAGGTAAAGCACAGGACATCAACTCTGGTAAAAAATCAGAGTCCTGAAAGTCAATTGAATATCTTTTTGAGGAAGAAGAGGCTTTATTAGCCAGGGCAGCTTAGCTCTAATGCACCCATTTCCTCTCTAATGGAAGTCATTAAAGTGCAGATATTTGGATGTGTACTGGAGCGTCATTGTTGGATTTTTAGCCTTTTTCCAGTTTTCTCTTTATGCTCTTTCTTAGAATCAATCTGCAGCAGTGGGCTTAGGGTAAAATACCCTGCTGTGGCTTGTCCCCTGCACAGACTGAGCAGTGCTCAGCAGTGCCGTGCTGCCACTGTGTTTGCTGTTACTGTCCTCAGGCTGAGTGTCTGAATGGCAGCACAGTTAGCACAACAAACTGGGAGGCAGAGCTGTCCCTTTTAGCAAGGCAGCCAGTACTGGGCTCTGATGAGTTTGTGACAAAGAAGGACCCTGGCCTCTGGTGAGGTTTAATGAAATTTCTAAGTTTTCTAGATTTTATCAGCAGGTATGTAGAACTGCACTTTGCAGTTGGATCATCTGAGGAATTCCTCATGCTGATATGTGTAAAAGCAGTTGTGTGTCTTGTCACTGTATTAAAAATAGGTGTCCCTGCCCCAGTTGTTCAGAACTGGAGAAGGTTAACTGGCACCTGTCAGGTATGTGATATTTGGATGTACTATTCTGGCATATTGTAAGGAAGTCATCCTACAACCCAGCCCAGAAAACTTGGGAAGATCAATGAACCTGAACCAACTAATTCATTACCTTGAATGAGTGAATGCATTTCCTGTGGATGATGACAACAAATCAATTCCCCCATGGCATGTTGTGTTTTCACTTCAGTGTTGTTTCTCACACAGGTGGATGCATGTAGCAACAAACCAAATTCAGGTTGTGGTGGCCTGAGAAGGGTGTCACTCACACCAGCCTCAGCCTGCCCAAGTTAACTTACAATGTAGAGGGTTCCTTCACCTTTAAACCTGAATCACAATGGCCTTTGGTCTTCAGATTAGTTCTTTATCCATCTTTGACCCGATTCTGACCTCACAACAGTTACTCATTATATTTTACACTGTTTGTATTTGGATTAACTTGATTTACAGGAGAGGAAAATGGAAGAGAGAAGAACATTTGGTGGACATGGCTTGGCTCACGTTGAGGTCAATCTCTGTAGTTTTACTGGGGCTGGTCAGGAGACTCCCAAATATATTTTTGTAAAATGCAAGCATTTACTGTTCTTTTATAACACTGAGCTTTCTATTGGGGAATAATAAAACCTAATCTCCATATATTAGCCTAACCAGCATTATAAAATGTAACCTTATGGTTTTTTATATGTATTAACAAGGATTTAACAATTCAGGCTGGTGATGTAACATTATGTACCCTGCACTGCTTTTCATCTCAACCACACCACCCCTGAGTGCTATGGATTCTTCACATTTGAAAGAAGCTTTCAACCTCTTTGGTTTCACGGGGGCAGCAAAGTTCAAGCAGAAGACTATTTAAGGAAGGCCAGCTGAGAATGTAATTTCAACAAGTTCTTGTCAAAAATCATATCAAACATTTAAACTTTTTTTATGTTCTCACCCAGTCGTTACCCCTGCTGACCTGAAGTTATCTGAAAGGAGGTTGTAGTGAGGTGGGTGTTGGTCTCTTCTCCCAAATAACCAGCAACAGGATGAGAGGAAATGGGGTTCAGTTACACCAGGGGAGGCCTAGATCAGATATTAGGAAGAATTTCTTCACTGAAAGAGTAGTGAGGCTTTGGACAAGGCTGCCCAGGGAGGTGGTGGAGTCACCATCCCTGGAGGTGTTCAAAAAACATGTGGACATTGTACTTCAGGACATAGTTCAGTGATACTGGTAGTGTTGGGCTGATGGTTGGACTTGTTGATCTTGCAGGTCTTTTCCAAACTTAATGATTCCATGATTCTGTGATCATTTGTTACCACAAAAGCAATAGCTTGACATAGTTAGTGTTGACCAGATCCTTACCTTAAATCACTGGCCCCACTGTGGGTACTGTGGCATTAAACAAAGTAAAAATTTCCTCAAATCTAAGTCTTGTTCACTAAGGAAACCTAACAATGGAATATATTTTTCTTGTTGTTGTTCAGCATCCAGATCAAAAACAAACCCCAAGCAGATCAAAAGGACACACAGACATTTCAGATTTTATCACTCAGAGTTGTTGGTTCTGTTCATTTCCAGCTGAAGGAAACATATTTCAACAGAAAATGGAGCCTGTGCTTTCTTGTGCTTGCCATAAAAGCCTGTGGGAGAACAAGCTGGAGTCACAGGAGTACTGGAGAAAAAAGTGCTGCCTTTCCCCACGAGCCCATCCTCACGTGGGGGGAAGGAGGCTGCAGGGCTGCCCTGTGCTCTCCCTCAGGACCAATTTATGTCACTTCCAGTTGTCCATCTAGTACGTGGCATTTTCCCTAATTTATTCTCCTCAGGAGCACGTTCTCAGGATTAATGAGAAGTTTCTTTGCACAGAACTTCTTCAGTGGCAAAACAAAGAGAACAACCACCAGAAAAGGCCAGTAATCTGTGAAATGGTAATATCAGCAAAGTATGATTACAACTCAGGAAAGTTTAGCTGCACATCAGGAATTTTTCTTTATAAAATCTGTGCATGACTCTTATTTGCAGAATATGGATCTATCTTCATGTGTCCTGTTATGAATAATTAAAATGAATATGAAATAGTTTTAAAAATGCTTCTAAGACTTGGAGGAAATAGTGGTAACTTTCTCTTAGTCTCTCTATGTAGTGTCTGTATCTTGTCTTTTGGGATTCAGAGGTCAGAAAAAAACATACCCATATATTCTACTGCTGATTTGAAACTTGAATCTGGATCCAAAGTCTTTTGCTCAGTCCCATCTCTGTTCTTTCTCTTTAGATAGTTGGGGGGGAAAAAAGCTGGCTATTTATTGCACTGTTACTAGCCACACATCCTATTCCTATTTGGGAAGGCTTCCTAAATTCATTACACAGGCAAAATTCCTTATTTGTTTGTCTGTGCAGAGACCAAAAAACAGATCAGAGAACAGAACTGTCCATCACTCTAATTATGTCAGCTCTTGGCTTGCTGAAATGTGTGCTGCTGGTCACTCACTGAGCAGAGCCTGGACAGATCTGAAACTTCAGGGGGAAACTAGAAGTCATGTCGTGGGTACTGCACAGAAGTGTGCAAGCCCCCTGCAGGTTCAGTGACCACATAAGAGTAACCAGGACTGCAAAGGGACATTGTTTTTCTAGATTGAATGGACCTTCAGGGGAAAAAGAAAATATTTCTAGTGAAAGGAAAATGAATCCATCAGAACTTTACCCTTTGGCTGTTCAGCATCAGAACTCAATGTCAGTCGAAGCAAGAATTGCCTTGGATAAAGCTCACCTGCTCTCCTCAGCCCTGCTTGCAGGAGACACATGGGAGCAGAGCAGTGCTCAGCACCACAGTTCATCACCTCTGAGAGCTGTTGTGCTGGTTTCAGAACAAAACACTGCAGCAGGGAGAGGGCAATGCTCTGGCATTTTGCTGTTGACTGTATGAGGCTTGGTATTGATTTACTTGCAGAGCAATACTCATCTCACAGAGCAGAAAAGCTGGGTTACCTGATAAGCCTGGTAGGCCACCAGTCTGCTTGGGAAGAAGTGTCCTCAGGCATTGCAGAAAACCAGAGAGGCTGCAGCCCAAGGCTGTGATTGCAGTTCTTAGCTTATGGTTTGATTTATGCCATTACAACTAGGGGAGCGTGGGGCTCAGGAAATAGTTCTGTTGATGCTTTGTGAAACACAGAGAGCCAGGCTGGCAGCAGTCTGAACTGCTCTGGGGTACTTGAGATGGAAAAGGATAACTTCTGGGTTATGCTGAGTTTATATTAGAAAGTAAAACCAAAATATTTTGCTTTTTAAAGAGTGAAGTTTCTGAAAGTGAGTGGTAAACTGCAGCTGCTTGACATCATAAATTTGGGAGGAACTTGTCAGTATAGATGCTCTGAACAGATGAATCCACCTGGGTCAGTCTTGCTTCTGCATGTATTGGGTGTCATGCTGGAGATACATGTCACAACAGAGCCACACATCCTGTGTTTAGGGAAGATAGCTGCCACTTTGTTCCCCTTCTCTACCCCCTTCTGACCTATATTAATTACATTTTCAAGATTTAGAATACGTTGTTCAATTTTTTTGGTTATATTTTTAATGAAACATAGTTTTATAGCTCCTGTCAAACTAGCACCACTAAGCTGACGATCTTTGGGAGGGGATCTTCTTGGGCTGGGAGAAGGGAGTGTTCCTTTGGGTGGCCATGC
Organism: Merops nubicus; assembly: GCF_000691845.1. NCBI lineage: Eukaryota > Metazoa > Chordata > Aves > Coraciiformes > Meropidae > Merops > Merops nubicus. Next base: position 46,584 of record NW_008580882.1, on the reverse strand, counting down.
ACTCGGCTGGAGCACTGAGTGTGGGGAGGAGTGCTGCCTGTGCCCCCTGCTGCCCTCCCTGCAGGAGCTGGGGCTGCATGAGCAGGGCACTGCTGGGGGAGGCAGGCTGCTCCTGCACTGCAGCTCACTCTGCTCCGAGCAAATCGGATTCCTGCTTTCGTTCCTGTTGCTCCTGTGCTTTAATGAACAAGCCATGTAAAGCAGACTTTGCACAGCCCTTAATTGTGGGGTTTCCAGTAAATGAGTGCCTAGGCTGAGAGCAGCACAGTTCTACTTCAGAGAAGCATAGACAGTGCTAGGCACAGCTGAAATTAAGAGAGCTGTGCTCAGAGTATATTAACCACTGTGCAAACGTTGCCTGTGCTGAAAAGTCAATCCTAGGGCATCTCAAAATGAAGCTTAAAACTAGGAGGTACTCTTAGCTTTCATCTCTGTTTGCCTTAGTACCATGTCTGTGAAATGGGGATGATACCTATTCCCTCACCTTACAGGCCAAGAAAATACATCAATAAAATTCTGTGTGTAGCACAAACCAGTTCAAGTGTGTATCTGTTACACTGAGAGGAGAGCTGCTCTGCTGGAAGGGTACACAATATATATATTGAGCAAGGAGAAGACAGAACATCAAATGTACTTTAATGCACACATTGAACGAAATAGGAGGCATATGGAAAAAATCATATGCACTCAAGTCATTAAAAACTATTGTAATGCTCAAGGGGGAATGGTAAATAAGGGCAAGTGTTGAATAAAAACCACTAATTCCAGGGCTGGAATTCTTTCAGGGAAGCATGGAGTGAGAGTGTGCAGGCGTGCCTGCTTTCCACATTTCATACTGCCTTAGTCCTTGCTGACACATCACACTGAGAGCCCACCAGCTCTCCCACTTTAAGACACTGCAGCTTGGAGGGAGGCTACCAGTAATTAACCACAGACAGTACTTCTGCTCATTCACTAGACAATGTTCTCTCTGCCTGTACCCAATTAACCTTCCACCGTGAGTCCAGAAAGCAGAGTAGAAACTGGATTATTAGTTCTTGTGTCATTAAAAAGTCCCATGACATTTTTTGGAAGAGTAGTTTCATTAGTCCCCGTGTCCTGGCCAAATTCCAATTTTGCTTAATTACTTGAATTATCTGAAAACTGGACAGACGTATCCATTGTGCAGTTTATGTAAAATGTCATGGAATACTTTGAAGAACATACTCAGAGATATATTTGTGAGTGATTCAGCTAGGTGTCTAAACTGGGCTTGTAATGACAGGAAGTTTTCAAAAGTATTGTAGAATTAGTCTAAATGCTTATCTGATACTAATCAGCTGGCTTTTCTGCATTCCATGTATGAAGTTCCCTCTGGAGCTTGATCTGAAAGATGTAATATCCTCCCTTCCTTCTTCTCTAGCCAGTTCTGCAGTGCTGGCCACGTTGTTCAGAAGAGGTGTGTGTGTCTGTGTTACTCCTGGGAAGGTTTCAGTGCCAGGGAAGGTGATACTCATATGGGAGTCCTATCAAGTAAAATTTTCTTGCCTTTCTCCTCCTCTATTCTGTGACCAATCTTAATAATTGCATTACTTCTTTGTTATTTGTGTAACTCCCTGCATCTCAGTAGCTCAACAAGCCTTAGACTTACTGCCTTTAAGCAATGCATTGATGAGAAGTTGGGCTGTTGACCTTCCTAAATCCCCTAGAAGGCCTTGCTTTACCAAGTGCCATCTGGGGGTGAGCTTGGGCAAACCATTCATTTCTACACAGAGCAGGAGAAGAGTTCTAGTTCAAGGATTGCAAAGAACCCATTTGCAGTGTGCAATGAGGAGTTTTACTGATTTTACAAAACTCAGAAAATCTACTACTTTTTCTTAAAGGTTTCTGTTGGCATTTTATCAGTTAACTGCTCAGACATGTGGATGTTTTTACAGCATAGCACTGCCAGCGTTGGTAGTCCCCGTGTTACTCTGGTTTGATGTTTTTACAGATGCACTAGCAGGCCCATTTTATAGATGAGGAGAAAATAAATAAAATATTGATCCAGGCAATTACATCCTGTACTCTTGTATCTTGGTTCAGCTAGCAATCCCAAAATGAGCTCTTAATCTCTTTTGCTTGTGGAGGTGGTAGGCATAAATTGCTAGAGCTGCCCAGGCTAAAATGAGTTGGGTGGAAGTGCCTGTTCTGTGTAACTGCAGTGTTCCATCTCATGAGGATTTACCAGCAGTGCTTGGCTGAGACCTAGAGTGACAGTACTTCCCTTCACTGAATGGCTGTACAGTAGCATGGGAACATCCAGAGGCCTTTTTAACAGACTGTCTTTGTTCTGAAGAGCAGCCTGTCAGGAGTGCTGCCCTGACGTGTCACCCAGTAGCACTGTTACCCCCGTGTCCTCTCCACTGCACAGTTACTTTCTCTCAAGGGCTCGAGGTCTAGGCAGCCCACTGTCATCTTCAGTGATAGTGCAGCAGCATTCTCAGTTTGATAAGGACACCCTGTGTCTTTGTAGGACTGTGGCAGTGCAGTCACTGGGTCAGTGACATTAGTGCTTTAAGAAAGGAACCAGAGAATCGAATCTACAGTTACTGAAGTGAAACCTTCCTCGTCAGGCCAGAACTGAGAGTCTGGAAACCTTAATTCTGAGTGCCTCAAGCTCCAGCTGTATTTCACTGACAGATTGTGAGACACATCTGGCCATGTGAGAGCCTCTCCCAAGCTCCAAGTGACAGATGCACTCCTGCAGCTCTCCTGGAAGTCCTTCTCATGCCCTCAGCCATGAGCCCCTCCCGTGTTCAGATTCTCTTTCTTTCCCTCCTACAAACATAACGGGTTTTCAGCCTCTGAAGATGTTATGCCATGTCTTTATAAATCTCTTTAAAATAATTTGGCAAGTCATAACATGAAGTAGGAATAGCTGAAGAAAACTATGCCAGACTAACCTGTATTAAGATTATGGGACTAAATGTGAAATGACACTATACACCATTACACAGAAATGGATCCAGGCCAGGCCTAAATTCCTACTGTTCCTCTTTTTTATTTTTCATCAGTTATCTATAAATTTTTTTTCCATATATTACAATAACCTCCTCTATCAGCCTGCTCCTATTTGTGGTATACTAATTGGTATTTCCCATTCTGCCTATATTTTTAAAAGTACCATTCCAACTGTTACCTTCAGTTTGTCACTGAATTGGGGTGTGCTTTCGGCCAAAATTGTCCTTTCTAGCCCATGAAGTTTCATTCAGGTTAAGTCTGATCCCTGGTTCTGAATGTCTAGAATGACAAAGTTTTTATTACAGTGCAGTACCTCAGCAAACAGTTACACTGCCAAGATAAGAGTGAGTAGTTTGCACAGAGCATGGTGGTGATGTGCCAAACACCATGGTCTCTGGGCGTGATGAAAGTTAATTTCTGAAAAGTCAGAGTCGAGGAAAGATCCAGGGTTTTTGACTTTCCTGTTGGATTCTTACGTTTACCAAGCAGTGGATAGAAAAAGTAGATGTGTCATTTTTCTTTTTATATATTTTTGTTTGTTGAATAATCAGTTGAAAAGGGAAGTGTTGGAGCAAACCACATCTTGGCCTTTTACAAAAAAAAATAAAGTCCTTTTTCAGATGATCACTCCCTGCTGTTCAAAAAGGTAGAAAAGAAATAGGAAATCTATCAAAAACTGAAAAAACCAAGAAATTATTCTGATAATAAAGGTCACTGCCCTGAAGTGTATTTTCTCAGTGTCACTTAAAGCTGCAAAAGAGGTCTTGCTTTCACTGACAGTATTGCTTGGCCTTGTCCTTCTCCACAGCTGATTCTTCAGTCTAAAAGGCAACCAGAGCTTTCACCAACAAAAATGGGCAGAGTTTGAGGTAGAGGGGAACGTGTGATTGGGAAGGACAGACTGACAGGGCGACTGGCACCTGGCTGCACAGTGGCCCTGCCCTACCCCAGGTCAATGCCATCCAGCTCCAGGGCTGTCCTTGGCCAGAGGACCTGCTCCCAGTTAAAGCAGTTGGCTCCAGTTATGCCAGAGCCTGGCACAGATAACTGTTCAAATGGTTGTTAAAGATGTCAAGCTGACAGAACTAAGCCCAAAGAAGGCACATAAGCTTTGAAACTAGACAACTGATTAGCATTAATTCTGAGTGGGTAAGTGTAATAAGTGCATATATTTTTCAATGTTCACCTGACACTCGCTGATTTTTGTGGGTTTTTATGCAGTATAGCATGAAGTTATTGAGATGATAAATAAGATGAAATGGAGCAGGAAATGCAGACTTTAACACAATTTCTTCTAACTGAAGTAGGCTTTCCCTGAGGGAGGACAGCACTATTTAATCAGATTTTTTCTGGCATTACATTTTACAAGACGGGGGTTTTATGGAGATTCATGTCAGGAGTAACAAATGTGCTGCTTTGTACTTCAGTTTCCATAAAATGTGAAAAATCTTATACTAGAGCTTATATAATTCAGCTATTTTCAGCTACATTAATATCTCACCTATAAACTATTTAAAGTGTGGTATTTTATGCAGGATTTCTGTAATGAAGAAACCTTTTCTTTCCTGTGCTTCTCCTGCAAGATTGTGTCCTTATGAGACCAGGAATGAAAGTTTAAAGGACTCTGAGAGCTTTGTTAGGTATCAAGAGGCAAAAAAATGTAGGTGAGTTCAAGTGAGCTGTTTTTTAGAAGACTGATCCTAATGTGTTTATATGATACTGGTCCACACATGAGTGTATTTTTCTGAAAGCTGATTGCAGCAGGGCCTTTGTGCAAATCCTGCGCTGGCTCATGCTCACCGTGCTGCAGGGCTGGGGAACAAGCAGGAGCTGGAGGTCGTGGTGGCCTGGGCTGGCTTCCCCAGCCATGGTCCTGCCAGCCTACAGAGCACTCTGGCCATATGCACTTTACCCTTGGCCTCCTTCCAGCTTTAGGACTGTGTTCCTAAAATCCTTTGGTGGTCACTCTTTGTGAAAACAGGCTTTAGGATTGAAAAAAAACCAAACTCATCCATTTTCTGCAAAAAAAAATTGTAAGTCCCATCTCTCCATGAGCAGGAGGTTTAGCAGAGGAGAACTAAGTTGCTCAAGCTGTGTTTCTCCTCCCTCACTACACCATCAGCTCCCTACGCACACAGGATGAGCTCCAGGCCAGGTAGCAGGTTCACAGGGCAGACTCGACTGGTGCTCCTGAAGATGGGTTCAGAGGAGCTGTGTGGTGCCTTTTTACAAAGGAATTCTTTGGGTCATCTCTGGCATGTTCCTCTGATTCTTACAGCAACATTTGGTTCATTCTGGCAGAGTCAGTGTCAAAACAAACTGAGGCTGTGTTGTCCTCTCTGCCTGCAACAAGCAGACCAGGGGACAGGCACACACATTCTAACAGGACAGGGGCAGCTACTGCCTTGTAAAAATACCAACAAATAACAGACAGCATTCTACTGAGAAGGAATTACTTCCTTAGTTTAATATGTTCCTATTGAGTAGTTTTCAAATTATGCTCTCTGTTCACATTGTGTTCTGTTGCAGAAAGGCACAGGAACTGAAATAACCTTCAGTTAGAAGCTTGCTCTTTTTATTCTCCAAATACAAAGTCACAGAATCATAGAATTGTGGAATGGTTTGGGTTGGAAGAGACCCTAAAAATTACTTGGTGAGAAAGATGATCTTCCAGGTCCCTTCCAGCCCACACCATTCTGTGATTCTCTGAAGTCTTACTTTGGATATCCACTCAGGATAACTAAGTTAAGGATAACTTTTAACCTCCTCTGACACCTTATCACTTAGAACTCTGTCTGTGGGTCTCGTGGGCAAAGTTTCATCCCAATTATACTAATGGTAAAGGAAAAGCAATAGCGATAGGGAGAGGAACTGTGTTTTTAAACCATGCAGGTCATGTTACTGTAGACAAAGACACAGTCACTGAATCTAATGAATAAAGAATGAGATTCATTATAGATGAATCAGAAAAGAAAAGGCTGTGACGGCAGGTAAATATGGTTTGGGAGCCTCTGAGTTTGCCTGTCTTGACTGTCACCTACACTGGTTTTGTTCACTTCTGAGCAGCCAGACAGGCACCTGGGGATGGCTCTGAAAAGCACCTTCAGTTTTATGAGAGAAATCGGTGGGCACAGGCATAGAATTGATACACAGCACAAGTATGCAATCCACAGGTTTTGTATCAATGATGGCAGGCTGTCACTTTGAACAAAGACATTATCTTGGTGGTAGTCAGAGAATTATTCATACCACTAAACCCCCGAGCTTCACCAAGAGGAAAGGTGAGCAGTTGTTGGGAATGGGTGCCTTTTGTGGGTGCTCTGCTAAGCCTGTGGAGATCTGGGGGGCTGCAGGTGTGCCAGGCGGGTGCAGTCCCCCTGTGCCAGGGCAGGCAGTGACTGCCCTCGTGGGCAGCAGCCCCGGCAGGTGCCACCACCACTCCTCTGGCCCTGAGGGTGTACAGAGCCCCTGGCCTGCAGCCCAAACACAGCTGGTGGAGCTGTGACAGGCTGAGATGAGCTGCACCACAGAACCTCCTGGCAGCCTTGGGATGCAGTAGGGGTCACACCGTGAGCTGAGACTGAATGCCCTGCTCCCTGTGCCACGCCAGTCAGAGACACTTTGACTACAGTTAAATTGGGAAATGGTTCATTTGGGTTGCCACGGGATTCTAGGGTGGGTTTCTGACAGGTCTCAAGACAGAGCTCCACTAACCTGCGTGGACCTTTGCTGGACTTCCATTCATTGAGGAGTCCCTTCCCCAGCAGGAGCACTGGGTTTGACACCCCACTCCAAGGCAGCTTTCTTGGTAGCTGGCACTGCAGAGCCTCTGAGTGGCTGAGAAAGTTAATGATTAATAACAACCCTGAGCTTTGCTGTAATACCTTGTTATTTCAGTGAAACTCTGTACTTCCACAGAACAGCTGGTTCTCAAACCCCAGAGTGTCAGAGCACCTGCTACACTGCCCATGTTAGACTTTGTGTGGGGTTGAGAGATCTCTGTGGCTTCCTAGGCGGCTGTCATACAAGATGTAAAGAGCTCATTTCTGCCAAAATTCAACAGATAAATTATTTTGCCAATAACCAGAGATGGAGTTAATTCCATGCTAGGATAGAATACAGCCCAAAACGGGTGTTTGAACTTCTGTTCCCTTGACCCAGTGATATTGTTGTTTGCTTACTATAAATTTAATTCTTTGCTGTAAGATTTTAAAACTGTGGTACAAGGACTTGACCCTTGGTTTCCAGTGTCCCAGATGAATGCCCTGAGTGTGCCATTATAGAGTGTTTCTTGCAATAGCATCCGTTGGAGCTATTCCCTGTTTAAATAATTGAGTAGTTACTAGGGCACAGCAAAAGATACCAGGTCGTAATCTAGCAGGCAGGAATCCCAGCTGAGCTGCTAAAAGAGAAATCTCTGGCAGAAGCTGGGAGCTGAAGGATGTTCAGGTGGATTATCTTCCATTTTAGAAGAGAATCCTAAACTCTACTGATGTCCTGAGATTTGGACTTTCACTGGAAAGGTCTTTGTTTCAGCCTAAAGGGAAAGGGGAAAATGTAAAATCAGAAACTTCTAAAGGACTGGAAAATTATTCTCTGTCATGCTCTAGGAATAATTGTAATCAAATTATAAGGAGAGAATCCATATGTCAGTGCTGCATATGTTTTAATTGAAAGAAAGAATTGCTTGCTGCTCAGTGTTTCAGACTTCACTGTTAATCATCAAGAAGGATAATGCATCAGACACTCCTGGCCTGGCTGGTGGCGTATCAGCAGTGTCAGGCCCAGGCCCAGCTCTGTGGAGTGCTGCAGTCTGCATGGGGGGCACCCTTGGGCACCCTTGGGCACCCTTGGGCACCCTTGGGCACCCCTGGCAGAGGCAGGCTGGGCCAGCAGCCCGGGCTGGCAGCGCAGTGACCGAGCTGCTGCAGGAACTGAGTCAAAGCATCACTCCTGTCCTTAACGTACTGCTGGCTGCTCATCATTCCCCCAGTAACTAGGCATGCAGAGTAATAGGCAGCGTGCTGCTCTGCGTGTTAATAAGGTTCCAGCTTCACGGGCTGTGTTCCTGGTGCTGTTCCAAAGCGGATCAGTCGAGTTTCCTCACGGGAGCCACCGTTACACAAGAACGTTCCTCCTCGAGCTGAGGGAGACGCTCGTGAGCTCACCAGTTGGTAGCTGTGATAGGATTTAGTCCCAGAACTAATCCTAATGGGCAGCAGGTCTCATCCTGCCACACACCTAAAGCACAGTCACCTGAGGCTAGAGCACTAGAGCAGCAGCTAGGAAGTACACCAGCTGAGGGATGAAATGCTTGGAAATCAACAGGCAAATATGAATTCAGTGCACTGCAAAACCTGACAGTACAACCTCAGACAAGTCAAACCTTTGATGCTGGGGAGTTCAGTTACTGTTTTTACCAAATAAAACCCTAGCAATAGAGGTGGGGATAAAAGCTGTCTGATATTGACTTCACATTTACTGGAACTTGCCCTCAACCTGACTTGTTTTTAGAATAACTATTCCTGTAGAAAACCTTAGATTTAAAAAAGAATAAAATGGATTTTCTTTTCCTGTTTTCCAAAATAATCAAAATTCCACTTTTGTGGAGCTTGCCCTTTTCAGTGGAAAAAGAAGAAAACAGAAATTTTAAGAAAGCTTAATTAAAATACGATTTATTTGAGCAACCATAGTATTTATTACACTGCTTTGAAAAACCCCACTCTGCGTCAGTGTCCTCCACACGACCTCCAGCACATCAGTACAATCCAGTTGCAATCGGCCCTGCAGCCAAAAGCATCAGCAAGTGTGAGGAGGGTAGCCAGAGCCTAATCTTCTTGCTTGCTCCACAGAAAATATGTCCAGTGAGATGCTTGCCTGGCTGTGGGCACTCACTGGCAGCAGCCAGGGGTCACCGCTCTGAGGGTGACGTTTTCAGCTCTTTGGGGCAACAGGTGAAGTGACAAGAACTGTTGTAACTGGTGTTATGGCAGGTCCCCCTGACCCACAGCTCCACTGGCTTTAAAGCTGTCCCTCACAACTGTCAGAAGCAGGAGTAGTGGAAGTTGTATGTCTGGATCAATCATGTAAACTAGATAGGATTTGACAACTTTGAGAAAGATTAAATTTAGATATATCCAGTTAAAACACGAAATCACAACAAACCCAAGCCATTTTCAAGTATTTTGCCTCTTCAGGTCCTCTGAAAAATTCCTGTGGAGAGGAGTTCTTCATCTGGTTCCTGTTATTTTAGATATTTGCTGATCTTTTTTAAAAAAATTGCATGCCGTGCTATTTAAACAGCAACCTTTAAGCTGTTTAAAGGAGGAGAGTGCAAAGCACTGGATTAATCTGCTTACAGCCCATATGGCCAGATGTTCCAAGGACTGTGGAGGAGCATAGGTCACAGTTAACCCGCATCCAAATGGCTTTCTCAGCAAGAGGGCTTTATTCCACTTGATGAATCAGACTAGATGGCATTTTTATCTTTGAAATTGATTTCAGTATTCTACTGTCAGGAAGATACAGAATGCTGTTCATGGGCACATCCTTGAGATGGTGGGGAGTTGTCCAGTAAAGGATTACAGTACTAAAAGTCAGGAGGATCTGGGCAAAAATGCATATTGTAGTCAAAAGGTGAGGAGGAAAATAAATATCTGCTTCTCTGTGGAAGAACAGAGTATACAAAACTGAATTTTCTCATCTAATGAAAGGAGGAGGCAGAAGGGTGATAAGGGGGGAGGAGTATTATAAATTAAAATGAGAGCCTTTACAAGCTAGTAAATAGGGCATAATAAGTAACATTTTTAAGCATCAGCTAATTTATGAGTGCTGTTAAGTCTTCACAACAGCAACATCCTTGTGAATTCCTTTTCTTCCTGAGGGATTTGATGCTTTGTGTATTTTTTTACAAAATCACCTTCTCCTCAAGTGGCTCTTTGCTTTTTGTATTGTCTTATTTGTGTTATTCCTCACAGGCCCAGTCTAAATATTGACGGCAGTCTCTTCAGTAGTACAGAACAAATGGGCTTGCTCCTTCTGTGGTCCTTTTGGTCCTTTTTTTTTATGCTGGGGATAGAAACAGGCTATAAAATCTAGTGTGTCATTAATTCAAAGATAGTATCACACTAATACTCCTGTTAAAGCTTTTGAGAAGGAGCAGAAAATCAATACAAAGTTGAAATTTCTCAGCCTACTTGACTCCACATCATCCAGTATAAAACAGACCAACGTTTAAGTTTGCAGTTGCAGGAGTGTGATGATTTCCAAGTCACCCAGAGGAACGGAGGTGACATCCCTGCTGCAGCCCTGGCTCTTTGCACAAGTTAGGTGACACTGGTGTTTTGCATGAAAAATTGATTCTGTGGCTCAAATTGTCTGCATTCAAAAAGAACCATTTGAAGTGTGGGCTAAGACCACTGTGTGCACTGTTCATCGTTGCAAGGTCCATAATAAACGGCCTTGGTGTGTTGTTGCAGAGTTAGTGGGCTTTCTGAGGACTGATGATGGTTCCTGTGGTGGCTGGTAGGGTTCACAAGGTTGGTGAGTGAGCAATCAGCCATGGCCGAAGGGATGGAGGAGGTGAAAGGACAGAGAGCAAACGTTTAATCAGTGTGTTAGCAATCAGTAAAGAGCTAATGCTCCATTTCTTTATGTAGCCAGCACAGGCACCCTACTGCTCATTTTAAGCTACTTGAAAAACTTTCACTCCAAATTCTAGACTCTCTGGATTTCTTTTTAGTGCTTGAATGGGCATTTGCAAATTGCTGACAAAGTGGCAGTGAGCTCTGGTGAAGTGTTTCCTGAGGATAAACAGGCTTGGTGGGGGAGTGGAGGGAAATCACAGCAAAGGTGCGAGGGTGCATTTACCCCTCATCAACAGGACCCCTATCTCCTGTTACCTGCTTTGGTGGTAAGGGTGCATCTGGGTGTGGTGATTGCATCTGGGTGTAAGGATTCTGTCTAAATAAAACATTTCAAATGATACTGCTGTTTTTATCAGCATGCAATTATTATAATTAGTACTTTGATCCTGCCATTGCTGAAACTGATAGATTGATACCATTTACGTAATCAGCAAATACTTTCTGGGAGTCAAGGGATTTAAGTTATCCAAGCCATTGTGTATGCAGGATACACACAACATTTTCAGAATAGAAGATGTACTGGATAGTCTTAAAGCCAAAATAAAATGTTTCTGTTTTCCAAAGGAAGCAAATGTAGATGGCATATCATCATAGGGTGTCAGCAATGTGTGTAAAATCAAGTGAACTTGTTAAAAGTTATTGTCCTAGTGAGGTGATTCAGAATTCGGCTTTTACTGTGTTTCTTAACAAAATGCATATTTCTGTATATCTGTTCTTTTTTCCCTTCTGGAAAAAAAAAAAAAAACAAGCCCTAAACGTTCATGGTCAGCTCTACAATAGCCAATCGAATGTCAAGCCAAATGAAACACTTTGGGGTTTTACATAGTTGCAATTCCAGTTTTAGCCTGGAATTAACTTGCAGCCTATTATATTCAAGCCCAGGACAAAATGCTTAAGAAAGTTCAGGGTCTTTCATAGCACTTTAACTTTACATTGTTTCCAAAAAATCCCTTCTCACTGGTTGATATAAATCTTCTCTTTCATGTGCAGTGAGGACAGTAGGATTCTAATGTCTGAGTCCCTGCTCTAATGGTGTTCTGTAAGTGCAGGGGGTGAGTGCAGAGTGGTAAACTACTGTACTTAATGTGCACTTTTCATCATGTAAACAACATTAGCTGGAACATTTTGGAGGCTCTGCACCAAGTGAACTTGGTCATTAAAAACTCATTTTCTACAGAATTTACAGTATTTTGCACTTGGTGGAACAACATTTGCTATTTGTATTATGTTGCTAAGTGAGATGCACATGACATCATTCGTTACAACAGCTGACCCAAATTAGTCATTAACCCCTCTTTCAAAAAATATTATCTTCCCCCTTTTGTTCTTTTATTCTCTTAATGATCCTTCAAGTCAAGAACTACAGCCTGAGGTAAGAAAATAATGAAACTTTGAACAAATCCTTTGCAACTAGTAAGAGCAGTGGAACACTGGAGCAAATTTTGGCAAAACCAAGATAAATATTAACACTCCCTTATGATTCATTAAGTGTTTATTCTTATAGTTGTCATTAGAACATGATGTGTTACTAGATGATCTGTAGAAATAACTATTGTATGACCACAGGATAATCAAATAGCAAGAAATGTACTATTGCTCAGCTATTTCTTCTGTGGCTAAGGGCACCCACAGAGCAGTTCAGAGGGCTGTGGCGTAAAGACATATGGAAAAACTGGTCACAGCAAAAAAACCCACACTGTTAGAATTGCTGTTTTTTTAGTGGAAGAGGTAAAACCAACCCATTAGCTCAAAACAAGTGGTGAATGCCATAGAGCTGGCACAGATCTGTAACTACCTCGTAGTAAGGGTTGATCACTGCTTTCTTGTTGCATGAACTGATCTAACAAGATCTCCTCGTTGTCAGTTCAAAATGCACGTTGCTCATTCCTTTACCTCATTTTGCTACTAAGAATATTGGAAGCAAATGACATTAGAAGCTCAGTGTGTAAGTTGAAACTGAGGACTGGCATTAGGAAGGTGAGGAATGGTGTGTTCAGCGCTGGGTCAGCCCCCAGGGCAGCAGCGTGGATTCCTCATGGAGCACAGGCTTCTTTTTTCACGTGGTTGGGCTGCTTTTGATCACTGTAGATCCCCGCAGCTGCTGAGAAGACTTTGATAGGGATTCACTTCAAACAGAGCAATGAATATGGTGGAGCTCAAACCGTGTGCAAGGGGGTAGCTGGGGGCTGACTTCAGGCTGAATGTTTGCACTTGCAGCTTCCTTCCTGCCTTCGGTAGTCAGCGGCTTCATTGTCCCAACCTCCTACTTTCTCCACCTGGTCTTTTTTCTCCAGAGCACATCCTCTCAGACACTCACTTCCCACACATTTTCTGCCTGCAGAAAAGGCTTCCCTGTTTCTGTGATGTGCTAGCCCTCGTCTGGGAGCAGGCAGAGTTTAAGATGGAGCTGGAAATCTGCAGGATTTAGAGACTCTTCACTTCATTCCACAGCTGCATCTGCCAGGCCCCACCTCAGCTGCACTTCTGCTTTCTGTTCTGTTTATCAGCCACTTTGGCCCATCACTGACAGAAGAAGAGAAGAAATGAGTTTGTTACTGACTCATGAAGAGCAGAGATTCCTGGTGTAGCTCAGGCAAACTGGCACTGGCTCTGTTGGTGGGAGTAGACAATTCAGACCCAGCCGAGTTCCTGCCTTTGTTTCAAGGTAATGGCTGATGTAGCACTATTATGTCTGGTGAACGTCACATAATATTACTCAGGAGGATAAAAAGCACTGTATTTATGGGGAAGATAATGATTATGATTAAAAAAAAGAAAAAGAGGATTTGCATTCTAATATAGTTTCACCTAAACTGTTCTCTGTAACTGGTACATTTGTAGGAAAGGAGGAAGAAAAGCACTTTGTGTAGCTTCTTCTACTTTCTCAAAAAAAGACCTTCTTAAAAGAAAAAGTAACTTGTAATTTACTTACAGTCATGAGAAATAGAAATTTATATAAATTGACTCATAACCTAAAACTCAGTTCTACACCAGGTTTTGGATATTACATATTTCTTCAGATTTGGTAATTTTCAAAAGTCCAGCTCTACATTTGAGTTTTAATCACTCCAAAATAGTGATTCTACTTTTCACTTGACCTGCCCCTATTCAGAAGTAAAAATGCTTTTGAACTTCGTTGTTTGGATTGTCTTACTTACAGAAGACTGAAGAAACAGGTACATCTGTGCAGTGTACAGGCTTAGCCAGGATAGCTTATAATTTAAGGTTTCAACAGGGCAGGAGGTAAATGTGGGGAAAGTCATATCAAAGTAATTGTACTTCATCTTGATTTTTAAATTCTTTTTTTTTCTGCTCTTTCTAGTAATAAAATGCTGGTATAAGATAAATGTATTTTCTATACTTTTATACATAGTATATCTATATAACAAAGACAATGTTAATCAAACTATGCAACAGGATAATTTATGGGACCTGTAGTTGGGGTCACCCTTCTGTGTGTACTGTAGTCCCCCACAGATGCTGGGGTGCTGGGTTGCAGCTGGGATACCAGGATGCACTCTTGTGTGCACATAGGGTAATAAACACATCTTGGCATCGATTGTCCATCCTTCCTCAGCAAATAAGGGACTGTTTTCTAGATTTCATCCTTATGTTCACCAGAGTAACATTTGCTCTCCCTGTGCCACTCTATGTTCTGTCCTAACGCTACCACTGGTTGACCAAATTGCAGTGTCAGTGCTTTGTGGGCATCTCTGCTGGCACTCATGCTGATAACTGGGGAGTCGTGCCTCTGCTCTCTCCAGACTGCTGCAGCCAAGCTCTGACTGGGTGAGGCACAGAAGCCTCCCAGCAGAAGTCCCATACGGTGTTTGTTGTCCAGGGAGCATCCAGGCAGAGCTCCTAATGCCTGCTCTTGTTGCCACCATGGATACTCTGTGGGGATGGGTCAGGCTCTGGAAAAAATGGTATAGTGGAATGGAGAAGTTGTCCTCAGAGGGTAGGCAATGAAAAAGGGGCCATGTGGTTCCAGAGCTGGTGTCTCCTGGATGGGGTCAGTGTTCACCACACACCGAGGAGCTCTGGGGGTCTCTGACAGCTCCTGGGTGGCAGTGTAGGGAGCACATTTCAGCAGTCCCTGTGTCTCTCCTTGGGAGCAATTTGTTGATTTCTGTGTTACAGAAAACAGCATCTGGGAGAGAATGTCACTTATGTGCAAGCCAGCTGAGGTCAGATTGTGGTCACCAGCTCATGACTTCAGTGGTCCATGGCCTTTCATAAGACTGCTGTCTCATCACTCTGCCACCAGATTGCATGGAGGGAGAGCTAAACTTACCCCATATTGATTAAATTCTCAATTAAATTCTGGTTAAATTTAGACCTGCCTTCTTAGCTCTAAACTTTCTCCCTAAGATTAAGAAGTAAAGGGGATTATTGTTTTCCATAGGCATGCTCTGTGTTCTGCAAACATCTTCCTGTCACCTCTTTGGGAACAGCACATTACAGCTGTAACAAAACCTCTCTGGTCTTTTTTCTGGCTAGGCAATAGCCTTTACATAAGGCAGAGGTTTCAGCATCTGCTTTTTTCCCTCCATACACCCTGGCAGAAACAATGTGTATATCTTCTCTGGGAAGTGAGATGTAATTTCTTGGGAGTGGAAATTTTAAGCTAGTAAGTGAAGCAATTCTGTTTAAATTGTTACTTTAAATTATTTCCCATATTGAAACCTGCTGATCACTGTTCTTTAATCACTTAAACACGTGTCAGTGAGACCCCTTTGTTACGCTTTGCCTAATGAGTGATGTATATTGCTTATTGTTATTCCTAATGTATTATTAGGAAGCTCATGACTTGGAAATTTCAAATGATAGTGCTGTAGACAGTGTACTTGGTTTTCGTTTTCATTCACATTGTATTACAAAGAGGAGCACATAACTTCTGCTTTTCCCTTGTAACATGTGACACCCTTTCCCTTTATGGTATGCCAGCCTAAAAATATTCCATGACTCCTTGTTGTAGCCACATCAGATATGGGTTGTGAACGTGAGCAGACGGGTTGTAAACCATGGAAAGATTTCACACTGAAGAATTTACATCTATTAAATCCATTATTCACACAGCTCCCAGCAGAAGGTCCCATTCAGTACAGCAGTCAGGAAAGACTAATAGCTCACACTGCCAGAGCCTCAGGAAATTGCTATATTTAGATCCCTAAATTATAGAATGCTGCTATTAGTATGAACTTTATTATCATTAACCTTATGATTAATACTCAAAGTTAAAACTGCTGAAGAATTTAACTTAGTCATTAAGAAGAGTTTTCCCAGCCCAGCAGCTGGATATATGAGTGAACTTGACTGCGTAACGTCCCGTCTCATTTGTAACTGGTGCTGGAGCCTCCACAGAAGGGAAGGGAATCATTCCCCTCTCAGCCGTGCCCAGGGCAGCCCTAGGCCCAGCTCCTCAGGGTGCAGAGCAGGATTGCACTGTGCTTTGTGCTGCAGGCTCCTTTCCTGGCTGCAGGATCTCCAGGCAGCTGCAGCTGCACTGCTCCCTGCCTGCAGCAGCTACGCCCCAGGACCCAGCCCAGCAGAGGCCCTGAGACATTGTCACAGGACAGAATGGCTCCTCAGCCATGCCACATCTCTGGGTCTGCACATCTGTACCTCAGCTCTGTAAAGGTGTCCTCTGTAAATGCTCATCAGAGGGAAGGCCTTACAGAATAATTCCAGTGCCTGCTGAGTTGCAGACCCCTGACAGGTCCGTTTGCATCCCGCAGTGTTGCCAGCTGAAGCACTCTGGCACCACTGGGGAGCTCCTGGGGATACAACAGCCTAGAAATCCCATTTGAGGAATTCGTTAGGCATTTATAAAAGGATGGAGGGATCTGTTTTGGATCCTTTTGCCTGCATTCTTTTCACACAGAGGACTCCATCCAGCTGCCTAAATTTAGCTATCTGGTGTCATTTGTGATGCCCTGGAGAGGTATCTGGAGCATCTGCATGAGTCTCACAGATGTGGCACTGGAGAGGCAGAAGACCCGTGACCTGGAGCAGCAGCTGGCAGCCAGGCAGGGTGCTGAGGGGCACCCAAAATGGTACTAGGTGCCTGTGGTTAGGTCACTGAATCATGCTCTGACTGTCACATTTCCAGGCTGCTCCTCATGGCTGTGAAGGTTAAAAGCCAGTGAAGCTGACACTTGCTTATATGTGAGTGGCATCTGAAGCTGCATCTTCACACTCTTGAGGTGTTTGATGATCCCTGCTGTCCAGAGGAACAGTGTGAGCACTGCTAGGCCTGGGAGCTGACCTCTCTGGAAGGCTTTATGTAACTATTCCCGTGGCTGTATCCATCACACACTCCCTTCTAAACCCTTGGTTTTAAATGAGAACTATCTTCCAGATGTGTTTCTGGATTAAGAATGAATGTGGATAGGTTTCAAATCCAGCCCTGGTGAGAGCTTTTTCTGGACCTGCCTTTTAAATGGTCACTTCTTGTATCTTTCATGGCCAAGACACAATCCCCTCTTCTGAATTTCAGAGCTCTCAACATCTCTTGACTGCAATGCAAGATGAAAGTGCTTGTCCATCTGACAGTCGGTGGGGCTTGTGAGGGATGAGAATATGCTTCTGTGCTTCCAGGCTCTAAAATGCTGTGTGGAGACTCTTGCCTTCAAAGGGTCAGCCTTTCAGATGACTTGGCTTTTGCAGTTTCCTTTGAATTCTGTTTCAGTCTTTGGAAAAGACATAAAATCCACAGTGGGTTTACAAATGTTCTGTAGTTCTTCTCCTTGGCTTGTGCAGTATTCTGACAGCTATGCCCTGCTCCATGGCAGGATCCAGCTCGTGCTTACTGGCCAAGAGACCAGGAACAACCTTGAACTTCGCTCACAGTTGGAGCATACTGCTCAGTGGAGTCTCTTACAGACCCATTGGCTTCAGTCCATCCCATTCAGCACATCTATATCACAGTAAAAATTTTTCCTCCAAATTCCACCCACCCGGTCAGCCTCTGGCTCATAAATTCAAAAGAAATTGTAATTTCAAATCAGATTATATTATATTGACAAAATTAGGCTCAGAGAAGAGAAATAATTCTATTATTCCTTCTCAAGTAGTTGATATGAGGTGGCATAGTCTCATCCTCAATCTAGCTGATAATCATTATTCTTAATGCAGCAAAATTGGCCTCAATTTAAACACTCATGGGCTTTGCCTTCACCAAAGGGGTAAGCTCATAGTGATAAAAGTGGTATTCCTTAAAGGATGTTTAGGAAATTCTATTAATAATGTGGGTAATCTTTTTAAGAGTAAGATCTATCATGTATTCAGCTTGAGGCCCTCGGTCACAGGACTCTGATGAACTCACATTAGCACCTCTCACAGCAATATTCTTTTTTATCTCTGGAGAGCTTAGAAAGAGGATATAGATTTTCCACTAAGCCAAGCAAGTTAGAAACACAAATATCAATACAGTCACTGGGACTTTGTGAATATGTATTCATGTTTAATTTAGTAGCTGTAGATTTTTCAATTTCATGTTTAAAAATATTAAAGAGAAGAAAACTGTCCTGTTGCTGCATTTCTTGGCGAATAAGAAAACTGGCAAAGGTTTTCCCTGGCACAGAAGGGTGAGGATAAATGCCTTGTGGTGATCAGAAGTGTGAACAAATTATGACTCCAACTCATAATTGCACTTGTAATAGATACCTTTGAAAAGCAGAGATTCATCTCCTGTTTCCTGCTGCTTTGTGCATCTCACCCAGGTCACTCAGCCTACCCCAGCCTTAAGATGAAGAAGCTTTAAAATAATAAATATTTGTTTTCACCATGCATTGGAGATAATCTGAATGGGAATCCCACAGACTCAGAAGAGATCAAATTAACTAGATCATTTTGGTCATGTTAACTAATGTGTTACTCTGTTGTGGAGCAGATACTGAGGTACAGAGGATCACCTCTACCTGGATATTTTAGAACTCATATTAACCAGAGAAAAATATACTTAAGTTCTATCTCTAAGGATTTGGGGCAATTCCTCCATCTCTCACTTGGCCCTCACGGGATGCATCACAATGGGTGGTGTTTAATGCTGGTGCTTGGTTAGTGGGGGCCTCCTATCTCATAGTGTTTTATAGGAAAAAGAGCAGAATTAAAGCTTTTTAACAGTTTCCAGATGTAAGTCATGTTGGACATAAATGAGCACACAGAGCTCCATCTGCCTGCCCTTTCTGTGGCTCTGTTTACCAGGAGGGTCTTACACCTTTCTGATGTGAAGCATTGTGAATTACACCTCAGCACTGATGCCAAGCCCCAGCAATTCCCTTTAAATAACAAGGGACAAAACCACTTTGGATGAATCACTTATTTTTATCTAGAAACTGCCCTGGTAGCTGAAAAACAGGAAAAATGTGTCTCTCTCCCCGTGTTCCCTCTCCAGAAGAATTTCACTTTAATACCACCACTAAATACTAATTGCCTTTCACCCCTGTGCTTTTCAATGCATCACAATATCTGGTAATAGGACAGGTTGCCTAAATATGTTTGTTTCCACAGCAGCTGGTGCTAGCAGGGGTGTTTGGGGAAGTTCTTGGGAAGACTCTGCTGGTGGGTGAGAGGACCAGGACTGAGTGGAGATGGAGCCACTCCATGGGACAATATAAGACACTTTATCATCAGAAATAATTTTTTTCCAGCAACTCCATAGTCTATTCTTTTGCATCACAAGACAATTTCCAGGTTTTACCAGCAAAAAAAAAGAAGAAACCAAAATCCTTAAATGTGATGCTCATGTAGTATTTCTACTGCTTTCATTTCCCCCCAATTCTGCTGCTACATTTTGGAAAAACTTGGAATAAATGTTAGCCAGAATGGATTCAAGTCTGCCACAGGCTTGTCTGCCACAAGTAGACTCTCATTCTGTCCATCCTGAAAATACAGTGTAAGCTTAACTGAAGTCTGAGGAGAAACTGTTCTCTGTCTGGTATACTGTTGAACTTGAACTTAAAATATGAGCTCGTCAGAGGAGAGGCTGTTCTTCCATTAAAGCCATCCTGTAAACTTTTAACTATCACACTTTTATCACAGTTTGGTGGAAGCAAGCACTTAAAATAGAAATTTTACAGGATTCCTGTCATTTGACTGATATAACCTCTGAAGAGTCAGTGGCCTGGCAGCTGCATGAGCCAGTTCCCCCGGGACTCTGGGATGCAGCTCAGCAGGTCCCACAGACTGGGTATGTTCAGGTTCTTCACGTGGTCATGAGCCTTGACTTCACTTCCAGTGGGAGGGACTTGGTCCCCCGGGTCCCCATCTTGTGGTGCTTCCACTCAGGAGGTGTGAGGAAAGAGGTTGCCGGTGAAGACTGAGGCCAAAAAAGTTCTTGAGACCCACAGCCTTCCTCTTGTCTGTCGTTCCCAGCCTGCCATTCTTGCCCATCTTGGGGGGGACACTTTCTTTGACCTTCCTTTCCTGGTTTATGTACCTGTAGAAGCTTTTCTTGTCATTCTTTGCATCCCTTGCCCGTTCAGCTCCAGCCACACCTTGGCCTTCCTGACCTTCTCCCTGCAAGGCTTCATAGATCAGCACCATTTTCTCTTTTAACCTCATTCAGTCTTCAGTAACTATTGCTCTAAGCTCAGAAATTCTTGTTGGGATATATTCATCACTTCAGATTTCCTCTGTCCAGTCTTCAGGGACGCAGTGTAATGCCATAGGGTCTTTTCCTAAAAAATGTTGACTACCTTTCTACACAGCCATATATAAGTGAATTAATGATCTGCAATAAATCTTAATGTGCCTTCACTCATTTCTGTGTCAGTAATAACAGAATCAGTTTCTAAGCCTGCCCTGACTAAAGACAAGGCTCACCTGACGTGCCCTCATAGCAAAGAGAGTCAAAGCATGAGATTGGGATGTCCTGCTAAAAGCACAGTCCCAGGGATGAGCAGCTTCCAGCCCCTGGGCATGCTGTTGGATGGCTGTGCCAAAGCTGGACTTTTGGGAGGAGTTCTGCTGTAGCTCTGGGGCGGATCCTTCATTCATCAAGGCTGGTCCCCTTGTAAGTACCATAGAGAAGAAGTGACTTGTCAGATGGGTTTTTGTTTGACTGTGGTGCTAGACTAGCAACCTGCCTTGTCCTAGTGGCAGAACACATCCAAGGAGGAGATGGGATTGCTCCCTGTTCAGAGGCATCCAGCCTTTCTCACAGGAAGTGGACGAGGCATTGTGACAGGGACAAGCCAGTTTTAATAGAACTGTCTGACCAGGGATGGCAGAAAATTACCTACTTGTTCTTGGTAACTGTACTGAAACACAGGAAAGAGACGTAGGTGGTTGCTGTAGCTGAGTCTGGTTCAAGGGCACTTCTCTTCATTCCTCCTGCTCTATGTTCTCTGCAATCAGATGCTTCTTGCATCAGTTAAAAGAAAGGATGATGAATGGGAGAAAGCAGAAAGTCAGAGAAATGGAGGAAAGGTATTGCTTGTCTCAATCCCTCCCTGCCCTCGGCCCCCTCCATCCCAATAACTTTGCATGTTATTTTTTTCCAAGAGTTTTACATCATAACCTCTCTCTGCCAGCTCCCTGCACGTTACCAGGCTGCAGTTATCACTGCAGTGCAGAGCATCATTGTCTGGCATTAAACACTGTCAGACACTGATACCTGAGGGGCAGTGTTTAGTCTCTTGCCCTTTCCCCAGGGACAGCTGTTAATACTTCAGAGTTTTGATTTCCAAACTCTGTCATGCAAACATTAATCAGAAAACATCATCAAACCCCAGGTGTGAATACAAGGTAAAGAGAGAGTGCCTTCTGTGTCAGGTTGGGGGTGTCTGAAACTCCTGTCTCAGTGTGGGACTGTGCCAGCCCTGTTTCAAGCCGTGTTGCTCCTTTCTGCCTGAGAGGGGTTGTCAGCTGCCTTCTGCCTGCATCAGCTCCTGACTGCTCGGTTTCAGTGAGGAGGTGCCTTGAGGATGAAGGCTGTGGCTTTGGCTGGTGTCTGTGCTGCACAGGGAGCAGAGAAGCAGAGTGGGCAGGCCTGAGGTGCTGAGGAGAAGGTGCCCTGCACCCCGCTCTGGGTGGCACCCGTCACTGCTGGCGCTTGCCAGGGACGTGCCAGGTGTGCCCAGGGGCAGGGCCTGTGGGGAGCAGAGGTGTGAAAGCTGAAGGTGGAGTGTAAATCATAAGCCTGGCACTTGGCTCTGCTCAAAAACTTCCACTGATTTAACTGAAGAGCTCGGTGGATTAAGCCTGAAGCACATCCAAGTACGTTTCCTCACAGGTTTTCACTCTCTTAAGTGAAATTATTTTAAAATATAATCTTAAATTTGACCAGTGAAACTTTATTTTTACAGGAGGCTGCATCTGCCATCCCACTAACATACTCATTGTTTTTAAAATTCCCTCTGCTTTTACCTCAAGTCTTTGATTTCCATGTTGGATGTAGTTTTTTCTTTCCTTGCCATTATTCCTATGTTACATCATCACCACACTGAATCTTAAGTATTAATTAGCTCCCAGAAAACTATTGCCTAGCCAATTACATGCATATTTCTTCATCTAATAGACTGTAAAACAATTACATTATTTTTATTGTTTTTCAGTTAAGAACTAGAGATCATATCATAAAAGAGAAAACTAAATGGTATCTTAAACTGTATCTTAAGCCAAGCTAATCCTTCGGATACAGGTGGATGGTATCTGGGACTGTCATAAATCCAGAGCTGGTGCATTGCTTCCATACACAAAGCTGAAAAAAGGCCCAGAAATTAGAAAGGGGTGGGCCTCTAAGATGCTGCTAGAGCTAAGTGTGATAATTCTCTCTGACCCTGCTAAGATGTGTTGGCCTCTCCATTTAGACACGTGGGATAAGGTACATTTGTCTTCCTAGGACATGAGGTGGCAGTTTGAGGTACTGCAAGCCTCGAGGACTTCTGCCCTTCCTTCCTTTTCCACCTGTGTTGCTGTTAGTGTCAGGAAGAGGGGAGGAGGAGGAAGGACAGTAGTAATTTTCCCAGTAAGAGGAGCTGCAGACAAATTAGATGGCTTGTTTTGAAATAGTCTTTACACATAATTTGCAATGTGAACTAATCAGATAACTTAAGAACGTGTGTAACTGAGAGGATGAATCAGGGCCCCTTGTGCTCTTCACATTAAAAATATTTGATTGAGAAACAGTTTTATTAATTAGTCCTTTCAGCATCTCTGTGATATAGATAAAAGAGTATCTGCATGTGTGTATGTGCCCTGCAGAGTGGGAAACAGAGTTTGGGTGGCTTGCCAAAACTCAGGGAGCCAATGCCAGGAAGGAATACAATAACACTTAGAGGCTTTGGGTGGAGGAAGCTGCTCTGTGGGATGAGCCTAGTTCATCTCTCAGGCTGAGCTCACAGCACTAGAGAACATCTCTCCTTCCCTCCATGGTAGCTGCTCCCCTCACCCCACAGGCTGGCAGGCATCTCACCTCACCCGGAGGTGGCACTGGTTTGCCATGACTGCTCCCCCAGTGTGGCACAGCCTGCCCAGCTGCCTCAGGAGGCACACGGAGGGGACACGGGCTCTGCACGTCATGCCCCTTTCTCCAGTCACCTCACCCTCTGGGCTACAGCCTGTGAGCTCAAAGAGGGAAGGTATTTTTATAAATAAAATCAATTGCATCCTATTTTAGCGTTCCAGAGGGTCTGGTTTCTGGTTTTCCACTATTAAGATGGAAGGCAAAGATTAAATGTAAAGGACTTTCTCTGCTGCAGTTTTCACCCTTAGCACATCAGTGTTGAGCTTCATAGGGTTATTCTGACATAGAGCCAAGCACCCCAGGGAGGTGGTGGCAGTGCTGCTCGGGGTGCTCAAAGCCCAGCCCCAGCCCCTGGTCCCTTCTGGTGGCCAAAAGCTGTCCATCAGCTGTGTCAGCTCTGCCTTGAGGCCAGATCTGGGGAGAGGGAGCAGAGGGAAGCTTGGAAAAAGAGCAGCACATCTTCTCCAAGCCAAAACTTTTAAAATATACATATATATATGCATACCAAGGAATTTTATGTTAGTTAATTCTCTTCTGCAAAAAACAGTGATTCATCAGAAACGTACAGGTTATCATTTAGTACAAATGTTGGCACATTTTCAGTTGTAAAACCAACCTAACTTCCTGATTTGTAGCTAACGTCTTAGATTTAAGCTTGGCCAGGCATGTATTTTAGCAATAGAGCTTGGCTTTTGAAAAATATATTAAACAAAATCCCCAAGTACCTAAATAGAATGACTGGATTCAGAAGGAAGATTTTTAAAATGCAATTTATTGGCAAAGATCACATGACATTTTCTTAGCCATTAGGATGGAAAAAGAACAGCCTGGATGCCTGCCAGTCCTAGAAAAGTGGAAAATTAAATGTCATTTTGCATACAAATCAATACAGCAAGTGGGAAAACTCAGGTCTCCCAGACTGTCTGCAAATCTAGCTGCTAATTGACTCAATTAATCTTTGAACCTGTTTCCACAAAATTATATGCTTAGAATAAGGAGAGACTGCCAGTGTTGTGGGTGATTAGAGAATATTGCTTTAATGAGCCTTGCTCAGCTATGAGCAGTTAGCTGACCATTAATCTTCAGAAGGAAAGGGACAGACACTGCACTTGCAGCAGGGGGAACAAAAAAACCTGACAACAAAGAAGGCTTCTAAAGAACTGCTAAAAATGGGATTAGATGGATGGATGGTTATTACAACCATTACCCATCTGTGGCATGTGCTAACATCCCTGCACAGATTTGATTTCTGAAGGTTGTGCAGGCCATGAATCCTTCAAAGATTTGATTTCTGAAGGCATTAATGCTGCCTGGTTCTTTTCAGAGATCTTTGTGCTCCAGACAGGAGTGGTGCCACTGGAGGATAACCTGAGCAAGCCCAGGCTGCAGAATGAAACACGGGGTGCAGTGTGAGGCACAGCCCCTGCACTGCACACTGCAGAGCAGAGGTGCAGAGGAGGGGCAGGGCAGTGCTGGCTCACTTGGAAATGAGCTATAAAGTGAAGGAGGATCAGCACTGCCTCTGCTTTCTGTGTACACAAACCCTGCCACCTTACTGTATTCACCTGTGCAGGTGCAGAGGACAGGGAGGAAACCACTGCAGGAAGGCAAGGGATAAGGGTTTCTGTAATAGGATTGCTATAGAGAGTAAGGCTGTGAAGTCACTTGTAACACCTACTCATTCTTTCCTGGTGCAGGGTAACAAATTGTCTGATGTTCCTTCAGCAGCATTGTAGAACAGAGCCATTTTTAGGCTTTATTTAGATTATTAGTTTATTAAATGCCATGCGTTAGATACTAGGCCATTAAACCAAGCACAGATCATGGATGTAAGGCCAAATTTAAAAAATTCAAGGAACAGAGCCTAAACCAATAGAGGTAGAGCAAGAGAGGTAAAGAAAGTTTTCTGTGCAGATTCAAAACATGAGGGGTGAGAATTTGTTGTTGTCTTATGTTACAGAGGATGAGGTTTCTGATTCTGTAAGATATTAAAACATAGTTTATCAGTATGGCAACTAATTCCTTGCTACAATTTTGCTTAGTGCAAGCCTGGAGGAAATGAAGTCTGATCCCAGGGAATGTACCATGCTCTTGAATGGCAGAAACATTCTGAGAAGCTGTGTCCCCCGTGTTCCCCGTGCATGGCTGTCCTTCCCATGGCACTACTTCTGTGCATGACATTATAACAGTATGTAACACAAATAATGTCCAGCTCAGAGAGAGGACAGTATCTCACAGGAATCATGCAACCCTTTCCTCAGCTTAGACTTGGCTTTCTGGAAGACAATACCTTTCAAAACCAAACCAACCAACCAACCAGCCCCTATATCCCTTCTGGTTGTTTTGTGACTCCCCTTCCATGGGGGCTGGATTGTCTCATGGCACAGTTGCCCTGTTGTACGTCTCAGATGCAGAAGGTGTAAGAGTATGAGATACCTCCTGTTCTTGAAGGAAGCATCCAAGAGGGCAGGGGTGAGGGTGTTTTCACTGAAGGGTAGTTGTTCTCTCTGGGGTATGTGAAACACTCAGAACCAGGCAGTATGAATGACAACTGTGGTAAAACATATCTTCAGAAGTTCTCATTGAGTTGATGGGATTTCTCTACCACATCCCCTAATAAAGTCTGGAAATAGGTGTGAGCATAATGACATAGATTTCAAAGTGAAGCACAGCGTTATAATTTGTAAAGATAAGTTTTAATGTTTTTGACTGCCAAGTTGTGTCACTAAGAATTTACTTTTAAACCACCAAACAAGATATACATGTACAGTGATGTCAATTTAAATGTGCAACTGAAGGTGGAAGGGTTTTTCCTTTCCAAGCTGGATTTATTGCTTCAGGAAGGCATCGGACTGATGGATCTTGAAGTGCTGTATTTATTCACAGAGCAAGTGACAAGCTTCCCTTCATTGCAGCTTTATCATGTTCTCATATTCTCAAAAAGAGCAGGCCTGTAAATCTACTTACAGCAATAATAAATATTTAAGACACAAGGTCAGAAATATATTGTAATTTGTCTGGTGACAGTGCTCTATTCCAGTAACGTTATCTCTTTCCTGTCAGGTGATGGATGACCTTGAGGCTCTAGGTGTGTGCTGCAGAGTGACTCCTACAGTGCAGGTGCACCCCGAGGCTCAGGAGGTGGGGTGCCTGCTCTGGGCACTGGCAGGAGAGCTCACTGCTGAGCCCACAGCCCACGGGGCAACACCACTGCACCAGTGGCAGCCTGGCAGTGTCAGAATGTGTTCCTCTAACCAGAAGCTGCCAGAAGGAGCTGTTTAGTGAGCACAGTGGTGGATATGGGCTGGGCAGCAGGGCTGGAAGGGGAGAGCTGCCTGTGCCTGGGCAGAGGTCTGGCACCTGGTTCTGCCCTCTCCTGCCAGCCTGTCAGGCAGCCCCCTGCCCGGGCACTGCCACCCCCGCCCGGCCCCCCGCCCTCTGCACCCCAGGGGTCTGCATCCCCTTCACCCCTGGGGCTGGCCAGGGGCCTTTTGGGGGCTGCCTCCACCTCCACCCC
>NW_008580882.1:13268-19523 GCF_000691845.1 Merops nubicus | reverse complement strand
GCATCCCCTTCACCCCTCGGGCTGGCCAGGGGCCTTTTAGGTACGGCCTCTATCTCTGAGGCTTGCCTAGAAGTGATTTCTTTTCACCAGATCAACAAAACTTATGAAAAATGAGCATGCAAAAGTTTGGTTTGTTATGATAGGACTTTGTTCTCTTGTGTAAACTTGGAAAAGCTCAAAACAAATCTTTGGGAAATATTTTTTGTTAAAAAAGACTTTTCACTGCCTGGTCTAATATATTCTCCTTACCAGTTTTCAGAAAAGAACAGTGAGAGAAAGGTGTACATAAGAAAAAGAAGAATTTTGTTAGCAATCAGGCTGACTAGTACAGCATGGGAAAAGTTATCAATGAGTCTCAGGAAATTCCAAACATTAGGTATTTCCTAGGTAGTCTTTGTAATTGGAATTGTGTTTTAATCTTAATTTTACCCTGGCCATTTTCAGTTCCAGGAAACACTTTCAATAATTATTCATCTTACCTGATAAATTGTTTCATTCCGAAGTGTGTTTGAATTTATTATCTGTATTACCACACAGAAGAAAGAAACGGTGGTGTCCATACACACTTTACAGTTCTGATCATTTTGCTATGGCTTTTTACTTTCACTGCTAAAATCAATTTCTGCTGTATCTAGCAAGTCAGGTGGTGTGACTTTCAGTACTTTGGAGTAACAAAATGTTCTTCTACATGAAACATAAACCAGTTCTTAAGAGTGGAAATTTTTCATCTGTAAAATAAGACCAAAAATTGTGGTAAGTGCTTTCCACATATCATAGTATTTAGTTATGAGCCACTGTCCTCCTTTTATTATCTGTTTACTGGGGGAATTCTGAAAAGTGGCAGAAGTTATTGTTGTGTCTGTAGAAATTGCTGGCTTCAATCGAGTTAGTTCAAACCCCGTAACACTGATGATGTGGTGGGATGGGTTTAGGTTTACCAGGAACTAAGCTTTCAAAGCTGAGGCTGCCAGCCCCACACCTTCAGCCCAGAGCTTTGGACATGCACGTGCAAACCACCACTGGCAGGGAAAACAAGGCTCGCCTGGTAAGGGCTGTAAAAGCTGAGCCCAGGACTTAGACGTCCAGAAGAGTTATATCCTGCTGCAGGATGGTGCAGCTCACATCAGCAGTGCTGGAGCTGCAGCCCCAGCTGGGCTGGGGTTGTGTGGGGTTTGGTGCTGGGGAGGGGGCACTGCTGTGGCTCCTCCAGCCCCAGGTCAGAGCTGCCTCTGGCCGAGGCCGAGTGCAGCAGCACCTCTGTGGCAACGTCTGTAAGAGGCAAAAAACTTGTTGGGCAACTTCTTTTGGTTTGGGAGCTCTTGTTTTTTGGAGAGGAGTGTGAAATGAGCCAAGCAGCATATGTTTGTGCCCAAGAACCAATTTTTAAAGTGGGATAATCAAACCTAAAAATGTGCTAAAGGGAAAATTAACACAAGTAATGCATGAACTCAAAGTTCTGGTCTAATCAGGACCTCGGGTGGTCTGGAGCAATGGTGTTCATCATATTGAAAGACTAACTGTAAGTGGAAGGATAAGAGAAGGAAAGTGCATGTCTTACCTTCTTCACTGGCACCATTTTATTGTTTGGATCTCTGATTTCCACTGAGGGGAGATTTGGAAGTTGTATTCCTCTTTTATGATTTCACATGCCTTTAGGGGCATTGCTCACTGAAATCCTGCTGCTCTGAAACAAGCCTCCTGCTGATAGAAATCCATAGAAATTGTGTTTATCTGGTTGATACATACAGCATGCATCCCCCAGCAGGTGCATTACATGTGCGTAGCAGCATCACCAGGTGCTCCCTCTCATCAGTCAGATTTGGTGCCAGATTATAGCTATATGTACATTTGAAAACACGTTTGTGACAGTGATGAGAGTGTCTGTCCTGGCTGAGCTGAGTTCCTAGCTGGATCACTCAGCAGTCCCTCCCATTTGGGGAACACCAGCAGGGACACCCACAGCACAAGGGCTCTGTGCAGAGGTGGAGCTCATGGGCAGGTCTGATCTAAACATCCTTGGTCCTGATTTTAGATTTCAGTGTGTTTTCCATATTGCTCCTCTGGAGTGTCGCATTAAGAATGTTGGTCTCATCTCAGAGGGAGGAGATTACCTGCCTCTGGAAGAAGCCTGCAAGCAACCAGGATTTGGAGATGAAGCAGGGAGCTAAGCATTTGAGCATAAGTGTGTCCACACAGTCATGTTCAGACTGGTGGAAGGCAGAACATTCACTGTGAGTTAATATAGTCCTGTATTGCTAAATAGTCCCAATCTCCTGCCAGACTAGGTTCCTTTTGAAATACTACCATTAAAGCAGAAACTATTACAGGTTCTGTGAGAAGTAAATATAAACAGGAGCTCAAAGATGAGGAGTGTTTTCTTAAATGCTGAAAATATCAGTTGACAACTGCAGATCCCCAGTTTTGAGAAGCACCCCAGATATTCCTGTGCTTTGACTCTCTTAGCTCCATGTTGCATTTCTGCACCTTGTGTGACAGCAGAAGTACCATTGCCACTTACTTCATTTCAGACCAACTTTTCTGTCGTAACATCGAGCGTGTTGTACTGAAGGCAAAAGATCCCCTCATTTCTTCTCATTCCTCACAGGAGCCTGCCTGCCCCTGACTACTGAGATAAATCCTGTGGAGTAAAGCCCCGAGCAGCAGCCGTGGTGCTGTTGCCATGTTTCTGTTAATAGCAGTGCAATACATCAGTGTCAGTTGGCTTATAGGTACAGTACAGTAGGTATTTTCCCACAAGAATGTGTTTCATATTAGATAATTTACGGAAAAATAATTGGGCATGAAGGACACAGAATAAAGCAGAAGCAATGATAATCTGCAGGTTCAATAGTAAATAATCCTTTGGAAAGAACATAGCTGTACGTTTTCATAGTGATACTACATATGTTCCTTATACACAGTTGTTCCAGTTTATTCCAGGTATAAGTGGCTGGTGCCTGAATTATACTGTCCTCTGAGTGCTTCCGTGATTCTCTGTGAACTACCAGCACTCACAGGGTTTTGTCACATGTATTCCACAGTACAAGATTTTTCAAAAACACTTCCTATGTTTTGATTGGCACTTCTGACTGAATGATGACACACATTTTGGTCCCGGTGGCTTTCTAATGCAGTGCTATCTCTTACCATAAAGATCATGCATCATAAAGAATCACACTGCCCTTACAGCAGAGTTTTGGTGTGGTGGTGGGGGGGTGTTTATGTGGCTTTCAGGAAGTATCAATAGGTGTAATCAGTGTGTGTATAGAACCAGTTGTAAATACCCCAAAGCCTCCATGCCATGCTTCTGTCTTAAATTGCCAGATGCTGGCAGTTAAAACATGAAATCATCAGCTACGAAAGATAACTCCTGAGGCACAGCCAGAGTATAATACATTTGTTCCATGTTCAAGGGTTCTTTGAAGGTGAGTTTCATTGCCCGTAACTTTGCTGCAAACAGCTGTATAATAGCTGTTCATACCTGACAAATTTATTTTCAGGTTTATTTCTTGTCTTAAGCTTGACTCTGCTTATAGCTGCAGTCATGGAAAACTCTGGGGTGGCCTGGCCATTAATTTCACAATCAGAAAGATTTGACAGATGATTTGGTCTTTCTTCTGCAACTATTGGACACTGATTTCCCCTTCTGCAATCAGCTCCTCATTATCCATGCATTTTGGGAACAGCTAGTAAGTCATTTCAGGGTAAGCCCTGATATTTTCTTCTACTGTTTCATGTTCTGCTTGGCTCCTGGAAGTGGCCACCATCTGAGAAGGTGGAGCCAGTGACACAGGACTCTCAGAGACCGGCCCTCCGTGCCTCTCATCACAGTGCATTTGGAGCATAAGTGTGGCTTCAGTGGGGACTCACCTATAGCTGCACTTTACAGGAGGAGAAGCAGCCCCAGTGTGTGCAAGTGCAGGCAAACTCTGCAGGCACATTTGTCCTTGGTGCAGTGCTCCCTCCAGGTGGAGAAGTTGTTTCCAGCATAGACTCGGGTCTCAATGGCCAAAAAAAGCCCCAGCATACTGCTCTGGTTCATGTGGGCAGAGCTGTCACCTGAACTGGGCAACGGTTTTCTTATTTAACATATATTATGCAGTTTAGTTAGCATGAGATACAAGTACAAATCCTAACAGTTCCTGTAGGGATTTCCATAAAGGGGCACCTGACCAGGAGACAACAACCTGCAGACAAAAAGCTCTGATGCAGTTTAGGGCTCGGTGCAGATCCAGTCAGGAGTTTCTTCTCTCTAATGAGCTGATGCAGGATCTCAAATAAAAAGATAAAAAAAAAAAAAGAGACAAAAAACTAGGTCCTGGTATTTAGCATGTGAACTACTGCCTGCCATAGGACAAGGGTAAAGCCAAGAAACAATGACTAGAAAATTATCACATTCTTAGACAGTTACTAAAATTGAAGAAGTTATTGTTTCTGAAATTATATGTCTTCATTTTATACGTATTTGAAGTGATAGAATTTGAATATAATTTTAAAACTGTTAATTTCTTCTCTAGATAGTTCAGAGTTAGAATTGTATATCCTGTATTTTTCTCAAACACTGAGGAAAATATGAATGTCTGAGTAGAATTGCGTCACATGGGTATTTTCAGTTGTGTGTGAATGTTTCAAACCATCTACATTATTACTCTTGATAGCTATAGATACAGAAATAATATTGTCTTACGCAGTCATGAAGCAGAGAAGCTAACTCATCTATCACAACTTGGAATGTCCTGAGGCATTTTGTAGAAATCAGGGACTCCATACTGTTCTGAAAGCTGCTTCCCAATGTGCTAATGAAAGCTGTGCTGCATTTATTACATTGTTAGATGAATGTCCATAGAATCTCACCAATTGCTCTTTTGTCTTCTTAAAAGCCTTTAGGATATTTCCCTAAGAGTGATTTTCAGAGTTGCTTAGCAGCCAGAGCTCTCCCAGAAGCTCCCAGGCTCTCAGGTTGGTCAGGGATCAGAAGGACACGCCAAGAGCATTAGGGCATTTTCAGATTCATGCATATTCATTCCGTGGGAAGCAAAGAGGGTTTTACTAAATGTGTGTTGTGACAACAGGAATGGTGTGTTCTTCTCCAAAACTTCGTGATAAAACAGAGACATCTACTGGTTAAAATCCAAAATAGGAAGAATATCAAAACAGGTTTTGTGGAGTGCTCAGGCTTGTCAGAATTCCTTCCTTGGCTTCCTCACCCCACTGCTGAGGTCCAAAACCTGCTCTTCTTTCCAGAGACATCCTTCTCCTGGAGATCAGCACAATCCCAATAAAGCTTACCGAGATAGTAACACTTCTCTTGTGTTCCTTAGCTAAAGGCAGCAGTAATTTTCCCTTCCCTTTCCTGAGAACAAAATGAGGACCTGAAAACAGGAAACAGACCTGAAGGACTTGACACTACAGAGGCAGAGGTGGTCCCTTTGCCCACCTGCCCTCTGTGTCACTGCCCCACGTGCTGGCTCCCAGCCTGGGTGACCCTGACAGGACACCCTGTCCCTGGGCATGTGCCACATCAGAAGTGACTACGTGTGGGAGTCACCACTGAGTTCCATGGGACCGCTCAGAAACAGCGAGAAATACTTGAATTAACTGTCTGAATGGAAGCTGGGGGTGAACTGACTTCATGTTAGTCTGTTAAATTATCCCCCTCTACTCCACTGCTCTGTGTGGAGCTGTTAGACCTGTCCCAGCAGTCTGCCACCAGAGGTGCACTCTGAAAGGGTAGATGTGCAGAAGCAGTGGCAGCTTTCCACTTGCAGTGGTGGTTCACAGGCCCTGGAAGATAGCTACAAAGAATGTCTGTCTGACGACAGAATGCTAGAAACTTCTTTCTTACTATACCATGAAATTCTGTCTTCGCTCTTACAAGTACTGGCTCAGCTCTAATAATGGCAAGGCAGAGGCTGAGGTCGGTGTCTGACCCAGCTGGAGTCTGATGCCTTATCTACTTCTCAGTAAAAGTTTTAGGGTAATTTTAAATTGGTACCTTGGTCTAATTTTAGTAAACGGCAATGAATTTTTCCATGACTTAAGACAGGGAGTATTTGCAAACTTACACAATCCATCTACTTTTACATCATTTTCAGTGTTGCAGAACTGTTAGATCTCCCCAGACAGAAACTGAAATGTTATTGCTGTGAAGCACTGGAATGCTGACACGTTTAATCAGGATGGGAAACTGGGTTCACCTTCATACTCCTGTGTACTTCTTGGCATCTTGCTCTCGACCTAATTCAGAGCCAACAC
>NW_008580882.1:0-13237 GCF_000691845.1 Merops nubicus | reverse complement strand
CAGGAATTTGTGTGGACACGCCAGGTCAACTGGAGTAGTGTCCTGGGCAGTGCTTCTTGTTTGTTTTTTTTTTTACTTTGTCTTTTGGCTCATGAATTTATGCATGGCAAGGAGAGCGTGGACTCTGTGGTACTAAGCTGGGAGCTCACACACAGTGTGTCCCAGTCGCTGTGTGGAGCTTCATAAAATGACACTTAATGCAGCAAATGAGCAATGCTCTGCATACTAGCAGGAACTTCCCATCTTTCACCAGGAGACCTGCAGTAGTAAATATCACTGACCATTGTGATTTGAGTATGGTAAGCCCAGTCACAGCTTGCTTTCTGAAGCTGGCTCACTGTAGGCAGGAATACCAGCAGGGCTGGACCATGTCTAAGGTGATTCTAATGTTTTCCCTCTGTGCAAATATCAAAACATTAAAACAATGAATGCAGCAGCCCAAGCAGCTTCCACTGTCCTGAGTTTATTTGACATAGGCACGCGAGAAGGGATTGAAGCAAGCCCTGACAAATACACTTGTATCAGTCTAACCAAAACATTGTTTATTCTGTTTTACAGATTTTGGCCATTGTGTCCATTCTGTTCATCGTACTGTCCACTATTGCTTTGTCTCTTAACACGCTGCCAGAGCTTCAAGAAATAGATGAATTTGGGCAGCCAAATGACAACCCTCAGCTCGCACATGTCGAAGCTGTGTGTATTGCTTGGTTTACCATGGAGTACCTTTTGCGTTTTCTGTCCTCACCAAATAAGTGGAAGTTCTTCAAAGGCCCGTTAAATGTCATTGACTTGCTGGCTATCTTGCCATACTATGTCACCATTTTCCTCACGGAGTCCAACAAAAGTGTCCTGCAGTTCCAAAATGTCAGACGTGTTGTTCAGATATTTCGTATCATGAGGATCCTGAGGATTCTTAAGCTCGCCAGACATTCCACAGGCCTTCAGTCGTTAGGCTTTACGCTCAGGCGGAGTTACAATGAGCTGGGCTTGTTGATATTGTTTTTAGCCATGGGAATAATGATATTTTCAAGTCTCGTTTTCTTTGCTGAAAAGGATGAGGATGCTACAAAATTTACCAGTATCCCTGCATCGTTCTGGTGGGCAACTATCACTATGACTACCGTAGGATACGGGGACATCTACCCTAAGACGCTACTAGGTAAAATAGTTGGAGGGCTTTGCTGTATCGCTGGAGTGCTGGTCATAGCCCTGCCCATACCAATCATTGTGAACAACTTCTCAGAGTTTTACAAGGAGCAGAAAAGACAGGAGAAGGCCATTAAGAGGAGAGAGGCACTTGAGCGAGCTAAAAGAAATGGCAGCATTGTCTCCATGAACCTGAAGGACGCCTTTGCTCGCAGTATGGAGATGATAGATGTGGCCGTGGATTCGGGTAAGCCTGGAGAAGCAGCCAATCCAAAGGAGACACCTGATGACAGCCGCTTGTCTCCAAGCCGGTGGAAATGGGCCAGAAGGACGATGTCTGAAACAAGCTCCAACAAGTCTTACGAGAACAGGTACCAAGAAGTCAGTCAACGAGACTCCCATGAGCAGCTGAACAACGCCGCGTCTTCCTCCAGCCCGCAGCACCTCAGTGCCCAAAAGCTGGAGATGCTGTATAACGAAATTACTAAAACTCAGTCTCAGCCTAATCTTAATGCTGGTTACCTAGACCAGCCCTCCAAGCCCCCTGTGTATGAGGAAGAGATAGAAATGGAGGAGGTTGCAGGTCAGAGGGACCCGCTGCCGGCTGGGCCGACGGACATCATCATGGACATGAGGAGCACCTCCAGCATCGACAGCTTCGCCAGCTGTGCGACCGACCTCACCGACACAGAGAGATCCCCCCTCTCTCTGGTTCCTGGCTCCCACCTGCAAATGAGATTTGCAGCTGATGCTGTTAACCTGGAAGACAACCAAAGAGGAAGAAGTTCTCAGTTTATACCCTTCACAAAAGACAGAGTATTTTCTCCGGCCGATGTCACCTTTGACTATAATCCAGTCAGCAGAGCTGTTCTCAATGATGGCAGTGAGTCCCAAACTGTTTTGCATGGTCATTTGCATTTCGACACTGCCATGGAAAGCCCCAAAAGTTCCCTGAAAGGTAGCAACCCGTTAAAATCTCGATCCCTTAAAGTTAATTTCAAAGACAGTCGAAGCGGCGCTCCGCAAACGCCGCCGAGCACGGCGAGGCCGCTGCCGGTGACGGCAGGAGCAGACTGCGCCCAGGCCGCCCCCCAGCACATCAGCACCATTCTCCTGGAAGAAAACTCCCCCCAGGGTGAACGGCCTCTACTCGGCGCCCACGCGTCGGCCCTTTGTCAGGGGCATCCGAAAAAATCATCTCCTCTCCTCCCCAGACACAAGTTCTTCACTTTCCCTTTAAAAGAGAGGAGGAGCTTCACTGAAATGGACACGGGGGAAGAAGAAGAGTTTATGGAGGTCCGTGGTGTGAAACAGGAGAAGAAGCAGGCGGCCAAGACAAATTGCTGCGGGGACAAGCACAAGGATGGCAGCCATTTAACAGAGGAGCCACAGCTCAGCTC
The DNA here is from genome assembly GCF_000691845.1 of Merops nubicus. Taxonomy (NCBI): domain Eukaryota; kingdom Metazoa; phylum Chordata; class Aves; order Coraciiformes; family Meropidae; genus Merops; species Merops nubicus. Next base: position 10,691 of record NW_008580882.1, on the reverse strand, counting down.
TTCACCCAAAAGCATGAGCCACAACTGCACTCAAGACATTTACCATGCCGTGGGTGAGGTACAGCAAGACAGTAACCAAGAAGGTCACAAAATGGAAAACCATCTGTTTGCCCCAGAAATTCATTCAGGTCCAGGAGAAACTGGTTACTCTCCCACACGCGAAACTAGCATGTGACTAGTTACAAAAGCAATAAAAACACCTTTTCTTAAAACACAGTTAGTAATGCCTATGAACTAAAAACATGGAAAGCCTCAAACAAATGTGCATAAAATGTTATTTTTGCATGGCATGAAGGGTTCTTTAGTTTAAATACTGTTTAATTTAAAAAAAAAAAAAAGACTGCTTTTTGTAACAAATTGAAAAAAAATGGTAAAAAAATGACTTGAGAACTGTGAATCAAATGGAGGGAGCTCTGTTAGGAGCTAGTGTTCTGCAACATCTGACATTTTTGATCCTTTCAATTATGACCGTAGACAGATTTTGAACTCTTTTAATTTATTTTGCTTTCTTGGTTACAATGAGTTTTAGAATTTGCACACGAAAGGATGAAATGTCGATGCATGCGTTCAGAGGGATGTGAAACAAGGTGCTCTGAGCCTGAAAAATGCACATATTTGTAAATAGTTTGGGGTTCATGGGAAAGCTGCTGTTACCAGGGGTTTGTGGGCAGAGGTGTCCTGGGACACAGGTACTTCCTTCACAGCGTGCTGCCTGGAGGGTTTGTACAGACTTCTGTTGCAGAATTGCAACTTCTGCTTAAAGCATCTCACGTTATCTGGCTTTTTGTTACAAAGCTCATGAGTATATCTGTTAATCAAGGACTATGGTGTTCTAGTTTATCTGTGCTCTAAATCATGATTTTTTTTTAATTTACGTAACTTGTGTTATTGCATTTGTCAGTTTAATTAATGATCCTGTGAGGAAAAGCAAAGATTTAATGACCAGAACATGAAGGAGTTGATATTTATATAGAAAACTGCCAGCATTTCATAACTATGAAAAAAAGGCGTTCCAATTAAAAAGAAAAAAAACATGGGAGTTATTTCTGTGGCAATAAATAGTGCCAAATGGCTATACAAATATATCCCAAAGTCCTCAATCTCTTAGAATATTTATTTTAACTTGGTATTTAAAAAATTATATTGCTTCATTATTATTATCATTATATTCCATATTACTACCCACGTTCTTTTTTCCCTTTGATTTAACAATATTTGCTTCTAGACAATCTTTGGGCTTTCTTTCCCTTTCCTTTGCACTCAGTGCCCACACCTCAGCCATGGCAGTGCTGCAGTTTCAGAGGGAGGGTGCAGGAGACCAGCTGTGTAGGGGCAGCAGGACCTTGTGTGATCACACACCACACTGCTGGAGGAAGCAGGCGGCAGCTCCCTGGGACTGGCCCCCGCTGTCCCGTGACCCGGAGCTTGTCTCTGGGTTTCAGTTCAGCCATTTGGACTGACAGAAGGTATTGCCTGACTCACCAAATTTGCCTCAGCCCGTCCCAAAACAGAGCATAGGCTTCCTCCTGTGCTGAAGTGAAGGGGAGTGTTGCTCAGTGCACTGACCACTGCAGAGCACCTTTGGTTTCTCTTACACTCTCCAGCTTTGTAGAAGAAAGATGGTGAACCAAAGCCTTCATTGCCAAGTACCCACTGGCTGAAAAAAGCTATTACTTTTTATTATCCAGCACCAATAGCTTCCTATGCCATAATATAAAAAGGCCTATAGATGACTTTAATTCCCTTAATCATAAAAAGTTGATTTAATTCATTAATCATCATCATAAGCAATAGTGTGCAGCTGCCCAGGCTGTATCAGCCCTTCGGGTTGGGGGATTTTCTGATTTCCATAACAAGGTAACATTGAGGCATCTCTTCAGCCATTTGAAAATCTGGGAATATAATGACATTTTTCCTAATGTCTGGTCATTAATTCTTAAAACAAAAATGATTTTTTTTGTCCTTACTTGCAGTTCATTGCAACTTGCTGCAGGCAGTTTTACCAATCTGTACGGCATTCTGTGTAACGTTAAATCACCCTGTGTCTCACTGCTGAAAAACTTAGCTCGAGTATTTTATAGTCATTAATCTTCTATTTTTTTATTTTTTTTTTAGTTCTTAGATATTTTCAGTGACTAAAACTAAATGACAGTCAATTTTTATACGCCTACAGTGTTGGTCTGTATTTTCTATGTGCAGTTTTATGAAAACACATGGGCCTGTTCCATCTGCCTTTACATCCTAGTGGGCAAATGAAGATCAAATTAAGTCCAAATGGGACCTGATCCCATGCTCTGGATCCACAGAAAAATCTCCCTGAAGATACTGTCCTGGCCAGCCCAGGGGCTGTGCTGTGTTCCTCCTGTGTGCTGGTCGGACACGTGCCACTGGGTGGAAAGGGAGCAGCCGAGCCATGGGGGACGGATTGCAGGAGCTGAGGTTTTATTCCTCAAGTTCTCCCGAGATAAATTTCAAGCAAATGTGATTCTGCCCTGTTAAAATTGTAAAAAAAATCAATATTGGTAAAATCAAAGCTTCAGTCCTTGTGCAGCTGAATCTCCCCTGAAAACAATGGGAACCCGATGGGAAAAGGGACTGACTGGAATACAAGTGGGGCTGGCAAGAGTCCCTCTCCTGGTGAAAATCAGCAGGAGCTTGAGCTATAGATCAGATGTAAAGAACAGGCCCTTACTGACTGCCGCATTTTAAATGTTTTCAGAGAAGCACATTTATTTTGAAATTGTACAAGCAAAAGAAATACAATTCTCTTTATTAACAGATGCTGTATTTTTTTTAAATAATGGAAGCAAAAGGATCAAACTTTGGAAGTGCTTTTGGTATAATTTCATGATATATTTTTGACTAGGCTGAATATTATTTCCAGAAGTACAGGTTTAGATACCTGCTGTTTCAGTCTTGACTGCACACACAGGATTCTCTCCTGAGTATCTAGCTCATGTGTAACTCCTGATTAAAACATTTATCATGAATTGCTATGTAACAATTTATGCAAAATTACCCAAGTATATTTTTATGTCTATCTAAAACTTTGAAGCCATTTCAGGTGTATCAGCCATTCACAACAGTAATGGGAGGGTTGGTTTTTAGTTCTGGAGTCAGTCCCCAACAGTTGTGGGATTCCAAAACAGCTTAAGAAGTTTTAGGATGAAGTGACTCCTGAAAAGTGTCTGACTCTTCACGTCACTGGAAAATGAATGTTCAGGGAGATAGATTTACAATTAATCTATTTTTTTATATTTTCTATTAACTGTAGAGTCGTGACTCAAGGCTTTCATTCCTTTTCAATGGTGAAACCGAATGTACACGTGTAAAAGATGTTCACAGAGTGGTCAGAACCATGTTTGAGTAAGTAGCTAGATTAATCCAGATCTGGAGAGGGGAGGATGTTGCACAAGCTGCCACGGCCGTTCCTGCAGGAAGCTGTTTACAGGGGATGCACATAACCTAAAGAATGTAGCGTGGCATGGGAAGTTATTGCACTATAGAATTTATATAAAATACACTTTTTTAAATAAAAACACAAAAGGCCTTTTAATGTGTCATTGTATAGAAGATAGGAGCCTCTGTGCTAATACAGCAATCTCATGTACTGTGTCCTCACTTCAAAACTGGTCCCGAAATTCAGTGGTGTCAGAGAGGTGATGTCTGACCTAGCACGAGAACAACTGACTTGAAGAGCTTTCTAGCACAATATTAGGTAACCAAAAGCATGTACAGAAAATTGTGTGTTTGCCTGTAACATACATAAATCAAAATGACAATTGGCTTCTTGAGTCTTTTCCTAACAGGTAACACTGGGCAACAGATTTTTATTCCTTGAAAATCAACCAGTTCTTTTAAAAGTAGGTCTCTCCCCTTATACGTACACCAAGCTTCTGTTTCCTTAGATCTGTTGGAAACAAGTTTTACCTTCAAATTAATTAACTTATTCAATCTCATCTCTAAACTAGCTCCAGTACAAAAGCCAGTTTTCTTTTTCAAGTGCTTTTGCACTTACAGTCGGCCTGGTAAAAATGTCCAAGACTTACCTGACTGGGGTTTTTTTATTCATATAATTATTTCATCATCTGGATAGAAAATAAAGTGTAACAGTTTGATTGTGCAAAACATATTTTAAAGGAAAAAAAAAAAATGTAAGAAATATGGTTTTTTCAAAGTAGCCAGCACAAATCAAGCAAGAAATGTTAAATGCAGCAAAAGAGGAATAAAGGCAGAAAACTGTCAAGGCATGTTTTAACATATACTATATAAACGAGATGTAATAAAACACATATAAAATAGTCCTTGTTCACACTTAATGAGGTAAAAATGCCAGTAGCAAAAGATTTAATTCTGGTCCTACTCCATCTTAATTTTATCCTGGAACCAACAGGTCTCTACTGAGGTTTTCATTGATGTCATTTTTCAGAAGATGTTCCTGAAAAAGAAGATACTGTATGCTCTTACCTTTGGATCTCTTCCCATTGCCTGCCAAACACAAACCTTCTCTTCTTGTGAGTGGTTGGAAGGCAACCCACCCAACCAGATGGTACGTGTCTCCTCTTTATCAGGAAGGCGTTTGGGTTGTCTGGTGCAGGTGTCTACACAGCCAAGAGGAGCAGAGTGTCGTTTTCTCTGGCACTGTTGCAGCCACACCACCTCACAATTTCACATTTTATAGTTTTAAAATGCCCTGACTCCTCCAGTGCCCCCCTCAACCTGCACCCTGTTTCATTGCAGTTGCTCAGTGCTTTTGCAAGGGCTTTTGTGAAAGCAGTTGACTGCTAAACGCTGTTAAGAAAGGCATCAGTGTATGTGTGAATATTTGTCTCCTGTTCCATGTTTTTGTATTGCTCAGTGGTATCAGTTTAAACTCCAGCTGAAATGCTTCCATGTTTTCAGGCAGAGGAGGTGTCCTGGGAGGCCAAGCCCTCACAGCTACCTGACCTGCTTCCTCCATGGAGAGAGGGTGGGTGGTTGGCAGGCAGAGGCAGAACTGTGATGAACCCTCATGTGATGGTTTCTTGTTCAGTGCTCATACACCCTGTGACGTCTGCACGTGGAGAACACCCTTGTCTTTGTATTTGTTCTGTTGCAGGTTTAAATAATATCTTTTTGAGATGTTGTGTTATGATATTTAAGAAGTATTACCCTTTAGTATATTGGAGATTTCTTTCAAAACAGCAGTGATACCTTACGGTCCTATTTTATTATCAATTGCTATTTAATTTTCTTTTATGACACCTAATACAGCTCCAGATGGATCCCATTGTAGAACAAGGAAGTAACACACAAATATTTATTACTCTTTTTAATTAAAAGTAGCTAAAAGAACATGCTATTAGCTAACATTTAATTCAAAAAGATAAGATTATCCTCATTATTCCTTTGAGCCAAACAGAACAGTGACATGTCATTACCTCAGACATTGACACGAGACCTGTGGTTAACGAATCTAAGAGCAATCTGGGTAATTAATTTCATTAGATTAATTTTTTTCCTCCAGTAAGTACATATTTAATGTCAGCAGGACTAGTGTGAAGGCCTATGGCTACGTTTACATTGGCAGCTGAGGGGAAATCAGAAGAGCTCTCTTGACATGAGTCTCTAAGCTATCCCTGTGCTTGGGTTCCCATCACAGAGCAATCCTGGGCCATGCAAACTGGATCACTTGTAGATGAAGCTGGAACAGATATCTTGTTCCATGAGGCCATCTCCTGTGCTGCCACCAGGACGAGGTGCTCAGGCCTTGAGGACCAGAGCTGCTGCAGAGGGGTAGCCCTGGTACAGAGTGTGAATGGTCAGCACGAACTGCTTCCCTCAACAAATCTGTTCTGCTGTGTTGTACTGCTTGCTAATGTAGACATAGACTGTCTCTACCACACTTGTTACCTCCAGTCCACCTACTCTTGGCAAATTTTGTACTCAGCAGATTTTGCCATTGTCTTCAGTGGTATTGCATGGAAAGAGCAACGTGTGGCCAAGGGTGAGTTGTCCCCAGTGTGTTCTCCAGCTTAACCCAGGAGGAATCACCGAAACGATAAATCCTTTATAACCCTTGGACCTTCAAAACCCTCATGGTTTGCAGTTTGGATGACACCCTTAAATACTGCATATTGCTCTAGTCCATTTACCCTAAAGGTGTTGCATGTGAGGCAGGACAGACAGCTCCACATCGACTCTCGTTCCCATGCCATGGAATCAGCAGAACGGTTAAACTGGCAGCACGTAGCTCTCTCACTTAGCAGGGACTCTGAGCTTATAATGGTGTGAGTTAAAAAATGGGTGAGCAATGATGGAGGCTCAGAAACCCAGCTTGAGTATTTTGTGCCAATCTGCCACGTCTAGATTTCTTTCCATTCATATCATCAGTTGAAATTTATTTGAGCTGGGGGCTTAGTGGTGTTTTGACCCTGTGCTCGGTTGCTCTGATGTCTAGGACAGACCTTGTAAAAGGTAATGCAAGGAACAGCCCATTCCTTACCTTAACTTTTTTTTTTTTTTTTAAGTGTTTCAAGGTGAAGGACACATCTTATACTGGTATTTTCACTTCCAGTTTTGCTCAGATAGCATCTCTCAGGAGAGGTTCAGAATATGAAACAAATATGCCTGTTCTTGAAGTCCTTAAGCAGAAAGTCACTGGGAATTCTGCCTGTATACAACTGAAGGATTCAGCAATATTTTGTAGCTTTAGGGAAAAGGAACTGTTTCAAAATATATTACAAAATGAAAAAAGAAAAAAAAAAAAAAAACAACTAAAACCACTGTTGGGGACAATCATAGGTACTTCTGCGAGGATGCAGAGTTCTGGATTTATACCTCTACATTTTCAAAGAGTTATGCAGATTTTACCTATATAGCTCTTTCAAAAGTCAAAGGAGCCATGCTGATGAACTGGAACATGGAGGGGTTACTGTACAAAGAACCTAAGAGCTGGATACATAGCATATTGCTTTAAGATCACTGTAAATATCAACTAAAAATATGTACTAATTCATGTTTATAAAGGTGTTAGTTTCATAGATAGGGCAGCATGACTATTATTAGCTTTATTGAGTTGAATCAACTTTACTTTGTGTTCCTGTGTGAATGCTCTGAATGCTGCAGACAAGAAAAGCACAACAGTATCTTCTCAAGTTCTCTGGGTGCGACAGCAGTGTCTCCACCATTGTTCATTTTACAGAGTTAGCAACAGTTCATCACACAGTGCTCTATGAACAGCACACCTTCCTCTGAAGAGCTGTCACTAGGAGGTAACAGCATCCGTGGTACGTCGTGTCTAATCTCATCCATCTGCCTTTACAAAATGCCCCAGACGTTTTGTGGGAGAACATGCTGCTTTTGCTTCACGTGTCCTTTGTATTTGGGGGTGGGGCATGGGAATAATAGGGCATTTTGCAATGGTAATTGCATCAAACACGCTTTTTTCATTATTATTTTATTTGTCAGAAACATTTTGGTTTAGTTTCCTTTTGTAGATGAGACTGTTTGACGGTAGCTTTGTTCTTTCAGCTGCCCATTAGACTCCATTAGACTAACAACGTCTCACATTTGGTGGTATTCGTATCAATGTCTCCATATCAGCTACATTTAACTTCATAAAAAAGGAAATGTGATAATTATTTTTGTCATACTAGATTTTGCTGATCAACTAAATATTTCTGCACCAATCTACATATTACTGTGCATGTTGTAGTCTGTACGATTGTTCAACATCAAAATACCTGTTTAATTTATGTCAAATGTCTGTAAAATAAATGCATTGTTCTCCATTTCAGTCTGATAGAATCAGCAGGATAGCAAATAAATGTGTAAATGAATCATCTGTGTCTCATTTCAGTTCTCTGCATGACACCACTTCACATTGAACATTGCCTACATATCAGAACAGGAATCTGCAGTGTCTTTAGAGTTCATTACCTCACGATGTTATACAGAGATCTCTGTGTACAGAAATAAACCATTTGGCTATGCAAATAAAGTTAGAATCCATTTTTTTAATTATTATTGTTAAATACAGTGTTTCTAAGCCTTTCTTGCCCCCCTCTCTGCTCAGCATCACTGCTGGTCAGTGCTCAGTGCCCGCAGAGGTGAGGAGCAGGGCTGCCTGCAGGCGCATGGGAAGCTTTAGCAGCAGGTTTTGTACAGCTGAGCCGAGGTGCCCAGGCTTCCCGGCTCACTGAGGGCATACTGGTGAAGTCCAGAGGCCAGTAGGTTAGGGTAAAATTATTTCTCTATATTCAGTAGGCAGATTTCAAGGAATTCTAATATCAGGATTAGGAATTAATTGAAATAGTCAAAATATCATTATGTGAAGCCTTAATTCACTGTGGATTTAAACTATGTCTCTGCTGACTCTCAAAAAAAAAAAAAAGAAAAAAAAACTAAATCAAAAGTTGAGCAAATTTTGTTCAGACCTCTTTTTTTTTGGTCTCCAGAAACCTACATCTATTTTTCTACCTTACAGAAAACAGAAACGGGTAGGGTAAAGTTACACTGTATGTATTCTGTAGTGAGCTAGGTGATTTTTAAAAGTTTCAGAGTACCTCGCAGGCCACAGGCCTCAGCTGCCTGCAGAACCAAATGGTGACAGTGTCTACAAAAAAATTAGTTATTTATCTGTGACGACAACAAGCCTGTTTCCAGGCCTTCATCTTATGTCTAAACTGTGGCTTTCTCCAAAAGAAGTATTAACTTTAATGGAGAAATTCAAGAACAGTTGTTATAGAGCTGACTCATTTTTAGACTGTGAGCCAAAAATGTTTTCCACAGTAAAACAACTCCAGTTACCTTTCCAACAGCACTTTCAGGACTTGGAATCATAGGATGGTTGGGGTTGGAAGGGACACACTTACAGGTTTTCATCCAAGCACTGAAACACCAGGGCGCTTAATATATGGGCACCACAGATTTTCTAGTATTAACTACAATTTACCTTCTCTGTTACTTTTACAGCTAAACAGGCAGGTATGTATCTTCACAGGACTAAACTTGTTGCAAGTCCATCCTCTCTCTCCTAGACACAATGTTCAGCTAATCAGTAGAGCCAGAAAATCCTATTTCCAACACCTTATTTTCACACTGGGAACAGTTTCAAAGCTGTTAGCTCCTAGTGTCTGGCACGCTTAGCAAAATAGACAAACACATAAATAAATTAGGCCTTCTAAACAAGCAAAGTTTCTGAGAGGTCTCTATCATTTCATAGAAATATAGCTACCTTTGCTGAAATTGTGTATTTTAGAGATAGTTCCGTAAAAAACAGGACCAAATGTCAGCCAGTACTCAATATATCTTGCCAGTAACTCATGGACTTATTCTGCATGTCTTTATCAGGCAATCTTGATTTACATAAAATATAACCCATAAGGATCATTTAAATGGTGGCTAGTGATACTGTGGTGAGCTGCACTGCCTTTAGCTCCATTCCAGGCTCTAGTGTAGCTCGTCATCCAAGGCAGAATAAATAGCTATCAGTTCCTTTTCTGTGTTTGAATTAATCTCAGCAGAAGTGCAGAGACCTTGCTGAGCTCATTGTAATGAATACTGTGATACGTCTGTCTTTAAAATATCATTACATTAACTGAGAATAATGCAAGGTTTATTCTTTCATATGTATAATAGCTTAATGAGCCATTAAGATGTCTAGTATTTAAAGCATACAATGAGGAGATCTACAGCTTAAGCTTCAAAAATTATTCAGAAAACCTATAAGTGCTAATAGCACTCTCGGAAGGACAAATCTAGACTTTCATGTGTTTCAAAATTTCCCCTTTCATCTTATTCCATAAAATGCACAAAAGAAAATGGGAGAAATATGTAATACTGAATTAAGTAATCTAAGTTGGGAAAGGCAAACTGGGAACATACACATCAGATAATATCCTGCTGATGATCAGTTCCCAGGACATTCCACTCATTTTCTTTTACACTTTCTCTAGGTAACTGTTCAGAAGGTTCTCCCTCTGCCACTGATCAGAGAATCTGTCCCCGTGGAGGCCACAGTATCCCTCCCCAAAGGGGCTGTGTGTTTTTGCAGTGACCCCCAGGCCTCCCCCAGGCTGCCATGCTGGGTTTGGGCCTCCCCGTGGGGCTCCCCCGCACTCCGCTGACGGTGGGCAAGGCGCTCATCGGCTCAGCCTTGCCACTGAGGCCTGAGGAGCTCAGACCGTTGGAACCACTGCAGATGCCCAGGGGATCAAGAACAGGTCATGGTTGTGGAGCTGTGACTGTTTTCTGTTACAGACCAACCTCACCCACTTCTTTTCTCCTCTCTTCCAGTTGCACCCAATTGCTTCTGTGGGATTGGCTCGGGAACGATACCCCAAAATCTCTGGGACATCTATGTGAAATCATGCCTGCATAATCTCGGCATACTCATACATAAAATGCTTCCCTGAGTGGGAAGTTACTGTCAATCATTTCTAGACAGATGTGATTTTCCGAGATCTGTTATTTTTGACAGTCCCATCAGAACTCCAGTCCGATCCTTTATTTCCACATACGATGAATAACTTCAGCAATATTCTTTTAACAGAACTTTCGAGGCTCCGTTGCTTTAATTTTCCCATCATTCTATGTAGCATAACTATTACCACGGAACGAATTCAACACAGGGACAGGGCGCCGTGGCTGTGTCAGGCCGCTCGCTCAGCCCGAGTACAGGGCGGGCGGGGCGGCCTGAGGCGGCGGGG
>NW_008580881.1:445-20444 GCF_000691845.1 Merops nubicus | reverse complement strand
CGTCCGCTGAGTTGAGTGGACCGTGACAAGAAAAAATAGTATATTTTCTTGGTTCCCTATAAAATCAGTACCTGGCTGTCTAAAAGTTATAATCAGATTTCTTGGAATGTTTGAATCAAGGAATACTTTAAACAGGTTTCAATACTTCCAGATACTACTGCAGCAGAATTTGTCTGTTGTTATCCAGTTTTTTGTGTAACAACACTGGATAACAACACTGATATCTTTTCAAGTGAGTGTATGTTTTCTACAGTGATCCAGTCTTTTAATCATTAAGCATATGAAAAGCCTTTATTAATTAATAAAGGAAGAAATAACTTGCTTTTTTAAGTACTAGCAGTTCCATTTCAGAATTATGCTTAAATATATTTCTAAACTGGGTAGTCGAAAAGTATAAGAATCATAAAATACATAACAATTTGAAAAAGTAGTTGTTAAGGCTTAATAATTTTTTAACTATCATTACTTTAAAGGAAAATTATTATTTTAAAGATTTGTTATTTTAAAGTGGAAATACTTCCTGCATTTCTTATGTAAGCTACTTAAACCTGTATACCAAAACTAACACACTGCACGATTATGATTTAATGCCTTTCATACCTTTATAAAACTAATAAGCCCAAATCAAACCCAGATTAATAATGAAAATAAAAACAATAGACAAAAAAAGCTTTTTCAACAATATAATTTAAAACCTTAGTATGGTTAAAATGATCTTGTAATCTGTCATCTTTCCTATTTTAGAAATAAAATCTATCTGTTCTACATTCATTCTATTCGAAATGATATCAAGCATCTGTTGTAAGGGAAACAACTGAAATCCATTGTAATAGTGGCATAATATGGTTGAGTAAGAAGAGACTGCTTGGAGTATGTCTCCAAAACATCAACTTGCTTACTGTTACAAGATCTTTTTCATGAGAAAAAAAAAAAAACAACAACAAAAAAACAACCAAACCAAACCAAACAAACAACAAAACAAAACAAAAACAAACAAACAAACAATGAGGCTGCAAAATTAATTCCACTCAACAAATAAGATTGGTCTATATGAAGAATCTTTTCCCTGGATAATCTAGACATTCTCTCACAGTACATTTTCTACTCCGGAGATGATTAAATAGACAAAACATTTAAAATTAAAAATAAAAATCTAAATTTCTCTGTGTGACAGAAAGGAAAAAAAAAAGATAAAACTCTGTAAAGAATCTGATCAAATTGTGTGATAATTTCTACTGTAGTAAAATGGTGGTCTTGACACAACAAAAATAATTTAGATTAACAGGTTCATTTGCAAAGATCGTTTGCCTGTCTTCCAAACAGAAATATCTCTATCAAATTCTGAAAGGAGAATGCATATAGGCATACCAACATTATTAATTGGGTTAGTAGATACAAATGTATTTACTTGGAGTGAAGGAAGAAAATTGTGAGGTGATTGGTCCGATGCCAAAATTGTGTTTGATTTCCATCCAAACAAACTATTTTGCTCCAGTTCTGTGAGCAATACAATATGATGGACATGGTACACAGAGAGAGGAACACGGCATGAGTGCTTATTGGAATGATGTAACATGTAGAAACCATGGGTTTATCTGAACATTGTATCAGAAGAGATGTTTGATGGATAGAGTAGGCTAGGCTGGGTAGGTGTGGATGAATTCATACGTCCTACAGAAGCTGGCCCTCAGAGTTGGCTGTTCCTTAAACTTCTATTTTAAATTCATTTAGGTGGTGTCAGCTGAAAGGACTGACTGGTTTTCACACCACCTCCCAACAAAAGTGGAGGAAACAAACCCATTTTACCCTCACTTTCTTTCTTCCACCCTGCACTCCTGCACAGGCTCCTGCACAGACTCTTAACCTAAAGTCAAGCTAGTCAGTTCATTAAACCAGCAAAAATTAACCCAGCAAAGAAAATTAATCTTTTTTTTTTTTTTTTTTGGTTCGCATGCTGACAGGATTCAATACAGGGTCATCCATATACCAGAGGTGTTGCAAAGGGGATGGCAGAACCTTGTGGTTTGTGGCTAAGCAGAACTGGAAATTATTTCCACAGAGCATATGGGTCATGGCCACGCTGGCTTAGTCTGGAAACAACAGTAGGAACATGTGAATAGGAGAGGTAATGTTTTTTCAAATTTAGACAAACTGTTTGATTTGTTCAGATACTCATGACAACCAGATCATCATCATATCCTTGAGGACTGAATAGGCTTTGAACAGTTATTTTGCTGGGGGAGGGAAGAAATTAGTACAAATGAAAAAAAGAAAGCAAAACAAACAAAAAAAAAACAACAAAACAAAACACCGACAACATAATTAATTTGCTGAAATGCTTTTTTTTTAAAAAAAAAAAAAAAGTAAACAATTGACATAAGAAAAACGTGTCCTGGCGATTTTCACAAAGCCAGGATGTCTGGGACTCAAAATAATGTCATATTTTGAGCATTTGTTTAGTAGAAGATTTGAGACAAACCCTCTCTCTCTGTTTGAATGTGTGTATACATATAATATAGATATAGATAGATGGAGGAAGATAGATAGATAGATAGATAGATAGATAGATAGATAGATATTTTAAAGAGGGTGCTCTAAACATCCAACAGTTGGATGTGCAGAGTTAGTGTGAGAGAAATCTCATTTATTCCATCTTTTGCTGTTTAAAAATACTTTTGTATACCTGAATATTTTTCCAGTCTAAATAAAATTGCTTTCTTGTTTTACTTCTGTTTTTTATTGTTATATCTGGGTATAGGGTGTTTTGAGTTTGTTTTGCCAGGGAGAAAAATGGAGTCTGTCTTTTCTGTTTATTCCTTAAGGAATTTTTTAAGGTCTCTCTGATCTCCATCATGTACTCTCAAACTGCATCAGACCATCTCACACTCCTAACAGGCTTTACTTTGCGGTCTGATTAGCAAACGTGAAAAGCTTGAAGGAGTCAGCGGGGCTATGTGGACATCTAAGCAGATCATTGTGCTGTGCTGTGATCCCTGCAGTGCCGTTATCACAGAGCCCTTGCAGAGGGAAGGTGGTCTCTGGTCCAGTCTCCTCAAAGCTTGATCAAGACTGGATTCACAAGTTTCTCAGGGTTTTATCTAGTCAGACTCTGAAAATCTTGAAGGATGAAGACTACACAGCCTCCTCTGGGAAAACTTTTCCAATCCTTCCATATTTTCACTATGGAGATAACTTCCTTATATATAATCAGAACCTCCCCCCCCCTTGAACTCAGGCCTGCTGTGCCTTGTACTCTCGCCATGCACCATGGTGGTAGCCTGACTCTGTGTTCTTGCTCAGCCCACCCTGGGCATGAGCAGGCTGCAGTCAGGTCTTCTCAAAGACTCCAGATTCCAGAGTGAACAAGTCCCATGCCCTGAGCATCCTTTCATAGAGCAAGTGCTCCAGACCCAACCAGCTTGGGGGCCTTCTGCTGAACTCATTCCATCTTATCAATTCTTTTCCTCTGTGGGGAGCTCAAAAATAGATGCAATATTTAGATGTATTCTCAAGAGTGTTGAGCAGACGGGGATAATCCTTCACCTCCATCTCCTGCCTATGGTCCTACTGATATCCATTGATATGTTGATTATTTGAATGGACATTTAAAATATTCTGTCCAACATACTGCAATGTCTTATTTTGCATTTTCTTCCTGTATCTAAACACTATGTTGGGTTTTATTTCCTTTTTTTTTTTTTTATCATAGCCCAAAATAACATGCTCTTATTTTCCCATTAATCCAAAGTGCAACTTGAAATCAATTGATGCTCTTGAAAAGAGAATTGATCTCACCCTCTTCTGAGGTAAAAGCCTTCCTGGTGCTTCAGTCTAATATATATTGTCATTGTGTGATCATAAGATGATCCTATTATGGATAGCTTCTGGGAAAAACAGAAAGACTGATACTTACACAATACTGTGGTAATTTTTTTATAACATATTTCACCCCTAAACATCTTGAAGAACTCTACAAATTGATTTGTATTCTGCACATAATGATAATTTTATCTCTCCGTGTTTATTAGCTGTGTGGCATCACTTCATTTTAGGACAGGAATTAAAGGCCATATCCAGCCAAAAATGCAAGGTGAATCTACTCATAAAACATCTCTGACAAGTTAACACTTCAAACTGCTTCCTTCCAGTGTTGTACTTACAACAGTGCATCATTCCTAAAATATTAGGCTATTGAAGGATTTACACTCCAGACTCAAAATTGAAATTAAATTTAGCTTCCCTGTGTTCACAAAAAATACTTTTAGCCTGAATATATAGGTAGATGGATTTGGGATATCTTTTTTTTTTTTTTTTTCAACTTGTAATTGCAACCATTTTATAATGCGTGTTTCTGTTTCTTTGTTTTTTTCTTGGCCAACTTTTATTTCCTGATCAATGTTCACATTGCAGTGATGTGGAAAGGGATGACTTTCTTGGGCATATACATTTGCTAAAATTGTATGTTTCCAGAGGGATTCATCTAAGAATTTTGAAGTAATGGTTTTACTGAGTGACAAATTTCAGAAAATAATTCAGAAATGTATCTATTGTAAGGCAGAATTTGTTGAAAATCATATACCATCACCTATTTTTCCTTCTCTAAATTTATATAACAGGTTTTTTTTTTCTTTTTTTCTTTCGCCTCAAATACATGTTGAATCATTAGTCATTGTTAGGAGTTTTTGTTGGTTTGTGAGTTATTTTTTGCTTGAATTCATTTATAGATTGTATTGAATTGTTTACAAACTCATAATGCACTATTGTTTCAGAACTTTTTAATCCACATAGGAATTCTCCAACTTTTTCTCAAACACATGTGGTTTTCTTTTTGGTTTTGATTTAGTTTGGTTTGGTTTGATTTGGTTTGGTTTGGTTTGGTTTGGTTTGGTTTGGTTTGGTTTGGTTTGGTTTGGTTTGGTTTAAATAGATGTCAGGCAAGTATGACATATTTCCATGAATTCAGATTGCATAAATCCAAACTGGATTTTCCAAGTGACATTTTGCTAAATGTCTTTGCGACTCTGCTAGTTAGAAGAAGCTGTGTTCTTGAACATTTGAATCAAAAATGCAGCCAAGAAACTTTATCCTAGAATGGTCAAAACATCACACTGGACCTACATCAGCTATTAGGCCATTATTATTTTGATGTATGCTTTTTCTGATGCTCAAAGCTCACACAGTAGTAGGAAGCCTAACAAACCTGCTATCTAAGGACAAATGAGTAGGACAGCTTAGTGGGGATTTTTACTTTGTTGACTTTTTGTCTTACCTTGTCATGAATTGAATCTTCCCCATACGGAAGGTTATCTACAGGGAAAATACTACAGATAAATCTGTAGAGAAAATAAGTCTATAAACAAGATCTTTGAGTGACTTTGAGATTGCCTTTCAGTTAATATTAATTTGCCTGCAGTAATAAGAAATGCAATAACCCTTAATTTAAGAGGATTTTTTTCAGTGTGGTGGGGGCTAGTCTGTGAATATTTCTTATAACTCAAAGGCTTAGTCATCGTCTAAATTAGTCAATGATTCAGAGTCTAAAAAAAGTTATCCACTTTTTACAGATTAAACACAGTTGTTAATTCTGGGGTTTGCCTCATCAGATAAGGAGTCACATGTAACAATTAACTTTGCTGCTGTAGCAACATTTTTGAGAAAGATTTACAAGACAAAGCATCCAGGTAACTCCTCATCTCAAAGCTCTTCCATGAGCACTCAGTAATTCTGCAACTGTGGTCTCTGTAATTCTTTGCTAGGTGAACATGTTATGTTTCATAGCCCAAGCTAACCCAAATACGAATACCTCTGTTTCCTGCTCCATCATTTTTTTTGTGCCTATCTTAGTAATTTATTTTTATTGAATTTATTTTTTAATTGAATTTTGGAACAACAAAATGTACATTTTTATCCTTGTCAGCCACATTTAATACTCCATTCTCCTGATGTTTCCTTAATGATGAATACTTTACAAGTTTCATATTCAGTAACCTCTTAATAAAGAAAAGAAAAGAAAAAAAAAAGTAAAATAGATTACCTGTATTATAGAATTGTTTAGGTTGGAAAAGACCATTAAGATCATCAAGTCCAAGCACTGTCAATTTCACCACTAAACCATATCCCTAAGCACCACATCCACACATCTTTAAATACCTCCAAGGATGGTGAGTCCACCACTTCCCCAAGAAGCCTGTTCCCAAGTTTGGCAACCCTTTCAGTGAAAAAATTTTTCTGACCAGCCAGTGTAAACCTCCCTTGGCACAAGTTGAGGCCATCCCCTCTTGTCCTATTGATTAGTGCTTGAAAGAAGAGACTGATGCCCACTTTGCTACAGCCTCCTTGTGGGTAGTTGTAGAGAGCGATAAGGTCTCCCCTGAGCCTCCTGTTCTCCCGGCTAAACAACTCCAGTTCCCTCACATGCTCTTCACAACTTGAGCTCTGGACTTTTCATCCACTTCATTGCTCTTCTCTGGACAAGATCCAACACCTCAATATCCTTCTTCATTTTAACTTAAACAGAAACTCATGGAAACCCAGATCCCTGTAAGTCTAGGATACATCTAGAAAGACCACTTAACCCATTCTACTTTTCATCTCATCTTTTCTACCGCAGGCTAATTTCTAAATCTTTTTGCCTAATTTATTTTTTAAAAGGTAGCATAACTGGGTTTTGAAATATCTTCTATTATCCTGCTGGACACTTTTGTAACATATCATCTTTGTCTAGTTCAATAGCTTTCCTAAGATTTGCATAGTCTGTGAGGTAATTCCAGAAATACACTTAAAATAGCAAACAACCTGACATCCTAGGAGTCCTTACAAACATTGTGAAATGTATGTCATCTTTGATATCTACAGTTGGTGACATCTATTGTTTACTTTCTATCTCTTTAAAACTAAATTTTTAATTGCTATTGTCATTTTATCACTCAGTTTGGGTGGATTGTGTTACATTATTGTCTAATTGTTGTTTGTTTGCATTACAGACCTTGGTTTCCATTCTCTATTCTATCTAATTTGAAGGTTTTAAGCCAATGTTTCTCAGAGCATTTCTCAGCATCAGGACAAAACATTCATATGAATGACTGCATGTGTACATAATATATATTACTGGATGGAACTACTTTATTCACTAACACTAAGTATGATCAAAGAGCAGCCTTGAATCCCTCTAAGTGAACATAAACTTTAAATCCAGTGGCAAATCATGCTATCATGGTGACCTCAGAGTAAAAGGTCTGAACAATTTTTTATGTTTTCAGGGTTTTTTATTGCTCAGATAAAGCATTACAGCCACTTCTGATAATCTTTCACTTTTTTTTTTTTTTTTTTTTCTTGGGGAGAGTCTAGTCTCATTTTTCCATTTGTGTTCTGATATTACTTTGTTAGTTTCATCTGCGTTCTCACCTTGTCTTCTGATTGTAAAATAGAAAATAATTTCTATACGTTTACTTCAGAACATACTTTCTTGGGTTCTTCCTGTATTGTGATGGAACACATGCATGCTATTCAGAGGTAAGAGGGACAATCAGTTTTATTCACTGACTCATATTTTGACTGCTGTGTGAACCACAGATGGTGTAACAAAGACTAGAATTGAACTATTACTATATATTGTCTTTCAAGATAACTTTGCAGAATGATTCTGAAAAGCCCTGGGATAAGGAGCTGTACATCAACATCAGTGTTTATCTACTTTTTTTTTTTTTTTTCTTCTGTTTTGTAATATAAATATTGATATTTTCTTGAGAAAACAAAAAATGATCTACGCTTTTAATGAAATTTGAGATTCTGCATTCCTTCCTGAAGTTACAGATCATCTCCACAGATGCAGATAAAAATCAGCAACTAAATGTTTTCTTGTCAGTGATAAAGGAAGGACCTGTAGTTCCTGTTCACAAGGGGTATCATTAGGGACCTTAAGAATTCAGGTAAGAGCAAAACAAGATGAGTGTTAGGGGTTCCATTATATACTTTGACAGGATAATATTTGTGTCACAGAATTAATTTCTGATATCTCACAGGCTGAGCTTAATGAAGAAAAATATCTGTTTCTTAAAAGTTAATTGTAGAAATAGAAGCTTGGTTCCAAAGGGACAACATTTACTGTTGTTGCCAGCACTCGGACCCGGGATCGCAGCAACTCAACCTCTGCCTTTGAGGGCCATCGAGACATTAGTTCCAATGTGGAGGATGCTGCAAATGGCATTTATTGCATCGTTGCAATTGCTTATATATGACAAGCCTCGCCCACAACACCCCTCGTGGGCAGTCTAAGCTTTCTGTTACATTGCGAGATCTTCCGAACGCCGGCCCCTATCTAGGGCGGGCTTTGCTTACTACAACAATCTCCCCCTTCCCATGACAGAAGATTAATATTTTATTTATAGCATAAGCAAGCCATAGCAAGGACAGAATAATAACAAGAGATTCAAAAGGTATAACAAATTCAAAGGCAGAGACTTGTTTAAGTTCGCCATATCAGCGTAACTTCTTTAAAGTTGGTTATTAAGAGTGTCTTCCTTTTCGGAGGGGTATTCCATCAAGCCAAGGTAGTGTTGTCGTAGTACCGTCAGCTGTACCGTCTTGATCTTTCCTTTAGCAAAAGCTTCGAATCTTCCCATCGAGTCAGGATCTATTCCAAGGGTTGTTGTACGTTGTCCCCGTTTCCGGTGAGTGATGTTGCAGCCAATATCCATATCCATCTAGTCGTGATCTGCAATGACAACTTAACAAACAAGTTAATTCCCTGTGGACTTAAACTCTTGATTGCCTCTAACGGTGCCCACCAATTATGATTTAAGTCTGATCTATGACTCCCGTCCCTGCATCTATTACACATGGTTTGATTTGTTTATCAGGTCGTATACAATGGGCAGGGCCCCACCTTATGTCCCCTTCTGACAGCAGCATACCCTCAGCCCAAACAACATAGGGCCCATCCCCTCTCCCAGTCAAGGGATCCTGGGAGACATACCTGCACTGGAGGGTCAATAGGGGAATCGGTAAGTGCAAAATGCTTAATGATTGGGGTTGTGTTTGGGATGGATGGGCGAACAAAATGATTCCATGCACAAAGTGCGTGCTGCGAGAGTAAATCCTGAATGGCTACTGGTAGAGTGGGACCATTGCAACCCTCCCCCTCCCCAAGATGACGAAGGGAGGCCTTAAGTGTTTGATGAGCCCTTTCTACTATGGCCTGGCCAGTGCTGTTATATGAAACGCCATGTGATAAGGTAATACGCCAACGGTCTGCCCATTCTCATACTGTTTGGGCCACAAAGTTGAGACTGTTATCTGTCTTGATTACCTTTGGTTTGCCTAGCCATGCCATCGCAGTTGTCCAATGGCCGATTGTGACTCTCGCTGCTGTTTTTCGAGCTGGCGTAGCCATGAGGACCCCACTAAAGGTATCAATTGTTACAAAGAGGTGTCACCATGGTACAAGCAGGGCGCAGTTGGCTACATCTGTTTGCCAAAGCTCTCCTGCCGCAAGGCCTCGTGGATTGGTACCTGCTTCCCATAGAGAGGAATTTTGACAATAGGGACACGTGGCCACAATTTCTCGTGCCGTGGCTAGGGGAATATTACAGTGATGGGCAAGGGCTTTTGCACCTATATGTAAGTCTTCATGTAGCTGCTTTGCAGCTGACACCGTCCAAAGTCCCCGGGCCACCGCATCCACCTGGTCATTACCTTCCTTAAAAATACTATTATCGGTTAAGTGGCTTCAGGTATGTAATACTGCAACTGGAGCCGTTCTTCTCTGTAAGGCTGTTAATAGCATTTAAGCAACAGGTGTCATGGCAAAACCATGCAATTGCGTCTGTATGCATAGTTTAAAGACATACATAGAGTCTGTGACAATGTTGATTGGCTCATCTCGCCACGCAAGTAAGGCCATTTCTACTGCCTTTCCCTCCAGCCACTGCAGGCTTTCGTCCAAATTGTGGTACTGTAATTTCTGCCACGTTGCCTTCCTTGGACCATGCCAGACCACCACTGTGTCTTGAGTCATAGAAGATGCATCAGTAAAAACTGTAGGAGCGGGTAATGGTTCACTTTGCAGTCTGGTATGAGCCGGCACCTGTAAAATCTGTAAATGTTGTGCCCAACTTACTTGCGAGGAACATAAGTCTTGTCCTGCAAAGTCAGCCAGGGCAACTTGCAAAGTGGTGGTTAGTGTCAGCATCTGTTCCCAGTCCGCTGATTTCATTGGTGGCGCTATAATTTCTGGGTCCCTACTGAGCATCTGTTGGGCCGCCCATCGCAAGCGCTGAATAATCTGTGCTGACATCTGTGGAAAGGAACTGAAAGCGACTTTTGGAGCCTGAGAGAGCCATAATAGTGGATAAATAGCACCTTTGCGTTTAAGGTCTGGTTCTGTGCTCATCTGAAACAGACATCCTAAGCACCCCCATTGCATAAAGACCCATGATGCATGCACAGGACATAAGGGTCAATATCTGGCTAATGATTGGGTGCTGAGTGCCTCAGCAATCTGGTCCAATAGATTTAAAAATTCAACAGGCAGACCACGTGGTGCTGTAAGGATTTGATTGTTACCTTTCAATAAGGTACAAAAGAGGCTCATCCGTTCTTCGGGAATACTGACAAAATTACGCAGCCATTGCAAGGCACCTACTAGCTTTTGTGCCTCATGTAATGTGGTCACTTGAGGTGTTAAACACAATAACTGAGGTTTTACTGCCTCAGGAGAGATTAATGTTCCCAGATATTTTACTGAGGGTGCTCTTTGTGTTTTTGCCTTGGCAAGGAAAAGGTTTGCAGCTTTTAAAGCTAATGTTAATTCGTCTAAAGCAGGGGTTAGTTGATCATCCAATGGAGCAGCTATTAAAATATCATCCATGTAATGAATTATGGTGAGGTCTCAGTATTTTTGTCTGACTGGTAAAATGGCTTTTGCTACTACTGTTTGACAGATAACTGTCGAATTTTTCATACCTTGAGGTAACACTGTCCATTGAAATCGCTGTGCAGGTTCTTGCAGGTTGACACTGGGTACCAAAAAGGCAAACCTCTTCTTGTCTTGGGGGTGTAGCAAGATGCTGAAAAAGCAATCCTTAATATCGAGCACTATAATTGTCCAGTCCTTAGGCATCATTGTCGCTTTTGGGAGGCCAGGCTGCAGTGGGCCCATGTTGACGAGCTGCGCATTAACTGCCCGCAGGTCATGCAGCAATCTCCACTGTCCCATCGCCTTTTTAGGTATAACAAAAATAGGTGTATTCCGTGAGCTACTAGATTCCTCTAAATGTACCATTTGCAGCTCTCTTTCAATTAAACTTAAAGCGACTTTCAATTTGTCTGATTGCAGAGGCCACTGCTCCACCCAGATCGGTTCATCACTCAGCAAAGACATTTGAATTGGCTTCATATTTCGGTTGAGCTGAGCAGTGGCCATTAGGGTAAATGCTGCGTTCTTAGTCTCAGATCCCACTTGCTTAGAGTGTCTCTTCCAATTAAGTTCTGCCCTATTGGTATGATGGTGTGTTTAACACTGGCCATGAGTGGATTATTCCCTTTCTCATACACTACTATCTGCACAAAGTCTCTCGCCACTCGGCTGGCCTGAGGGCCTCCCACGCCGCTAACAGCAGAGCCAGTCTTTGTGTGCCAGGTTTCAGGCCATATGTCCATCCTGATCACTGTCACATCGGCACCTGTATCTATTAGAGCAGAAATCGTAATTGTCTCTTTGTTACCACGGCTTCCAGAAGTGAGGTAGGCTGTCACCATTGGGCACTGGCTAACCCCTAGTGTTAACGCAATGAACGGGCTCACTCCCATTGGGTGGGATCTGGCAGTGGTGTGGCCTCTGGTGTCAGCCGTGGACTCTCGTCCTGGTGTGTAGTCATTACACAAGGGGCCTGAGGAAAATGGGGCCGCACCTGAGGCATTTGGGGGGTGCCATGTCGTCCTGGGAGTCTCACTTGGCTGCCCCTGAATCGTGGACTCCTTCTCCCATTTCCTGACTGCCACTGCTGGGATTGGGAACATTGCTGGGCTATATGTCCCATCCACCCGCAGCGCCAACATACAGGCGGGGCCCTAAATGAGAGTGGGTATGCCCCCTCCCTTTTTTTACATTTTCGTTTTAGATACCCTCCCCGTCCACAACCATGACAGGCAGGCCCTAAAGCTGCCTGTATTTCAACCATCTGCACTTTGGAGGTCCCCAGTGTAGCCTTTTCCTGCAAGCTGACATCCGTTGCTGATACTTCGCAAAATCAATTTGGTCTGAGGGTTAGCCTGCTGTCGCAATGCTTCTATTAATACAGCATCATACGTGGCTGACGGGAGATTCAATGTTTGTATTGCCTTTTGAAATCTATCTGCAAATTGTAAAAATGGCTTGGCTAAAACTTTCTTTATTTGCATCCACAAATGGCTTGGCTAAACCTTTCTTGATTTGCATCCACGGGGCTTTCGGGGTTTCATACCTGGCCATATATAAAAGTGCAGCTTTGGCCAGGTCCGTTGTTGCCCTAAATACTCGGCCAGGTATCTGCAACTGTTGTTGGTGGGTGGTGAAAGTGCCAATGCCCATGAGCTGATCGAGTGTAATGTTCCTGAGCTCATGATTTGGTGTTATCTGTGCTTCCTCTATTTTTTGACTTAATCCTGTTGCCCATTGTTCATGCCACAGCGTATACTTGGGCCCAGATAATATGCCCTTGCACAGTTGCTTACAATCATTAGGTGTGTATGGTGTGGCGAATGTTAAATTGACTAACAGTTGCGCTTCTGGGTGTGATAACCCCTTTTCCTGAATCACCTTATACAAGGCTGCCACCTGCCAGGGGTCCAGCGCCTGCCATTCATGTCTACCTCCTCCCGCTGCAAAAACAGGAAATGCACCAAGGGCTTGTGGCTGCAGTTTCATCCCATCTAGGGTTCACTTTTCTGCTATCAAGCACCAATTTATTGGTCTGGCTGACAGATCAGCTATCAGAGACAATTTTTTATCCATTAGCAGGGTTGTTTGTTCTGCCACCATTTTACGCATGCTATCTAATAAAGGGTTTAGAAGGGTTTCCAGCTCAGCAGCAACCTCAGCAGTAAGTTCCCTCTTTAGCTGCTGTACCTTTCCCCAATGTTTTGCAGCGCTTCCATTATCAGGCATTTGGTGCCGTGCACTATCTCTGGAGCCAGCTGCCCAGCCTGCAACCGACTCTCGGGGGAGGGGGCACTCGGCATCTCAGCCCACTTCCTCTTTCTCTGTAACAGGATCCAAGGGGGTGGAGGGCCGAGCTAAGGGGGTGGATAGCTGTCCACCCTGCTGAAGCTCCCTTTAATGGGCATAAATGTGTTCCGTCCTGTTGATTATTGGAGCGCTCTTGTCCCCCCCTTCCTCCTCCCCCTTCGTCGCTACTCCCCCCTGTGTTATCACTGGCATACAGGAGCGGCGGCTCTTGCCATCTTTGCGCTTGCGTTGGTATCCCTTGTCTGCTAGGGTGATGTACAGTTGGCAACCAGTCTGGGTCATATTCTAAGCCCTGCTGTTTCTGACTCGCGTGGGGGTCCACATTAGACGACTCACCATGAGCTGTCTCACTCAATCTAGCCCCCTCCTGCTGCAACTCCCTGAGATCCCATTCTAGCGCCCTCTCTCACTCTGCTCGCAACCAGGCTCCCTTTTCTAGCAAACACTGCAGCTCTTTCACCTGCGCTGCCTCATCACCCAGGGTTGCCGCTAACAGCCTGTCCTTTTCTATCTGAATCCGACGTGCCCGTGCCACCGCTTCCAATCTGTCTAACTCCAGCTGTTGCTCTAGTTCCTCGACTGTCACAGGAGAGGGTAGGAAAGGGTTTTTTGGATTCACAGGAAAGCACTCCATGCCCCCTCCCCCTTCACTTTCATCATTGCCCGCCTCTGTATCCGAACCACATAGTGAGGGGCCAGTCTGTGCTGCAGACTATACTGAGGGGGTCTCTTTATCTCCCGCTTTGGTAAAAATCTTCCCGCTCTCCGGTTCCTCCTCCTCCCCTCCCATATACTGCCACGCCACCCGCCACGTGTGGCTCGCTTGCTGTCCCACAGACAATTCCCGCCGGATTGTACCAGCCCGCAGCATTGTACCAAAGGGTTCACAGTTCTGCGGCTTTCCCCCCAAGGCTTGCTCCATGAGCTCCACCTTTATTTGAGGCCATAGACACTTATCAAAAATCTCAGGTGAGGTAGTGATCAACCCCCAGGCCATCATCCATTGGATGCATGCCCCTGCAGGGCCTGATTTCAGCTTCAGGCCCGCTACCTTGGCTAAGATTTTCAGTACCTTAACCACACGTTCTGTCTCCAACATTGTCTGGCCAGACCTGCACCCCATGGTGCCTGCACACGAGTCCCACTTGTGGTCCACTCGTCGATCACGTCGGGGTCACCACTTGTCGCCAACACTCAGACCCAGGATCGCATCAACTCAACCTGTGCTGTTGAGGGCCATCAAGACACAGGCTCCAATGTGGAGGATGCAGCAAATGGCGTTTATTGTGTCGTTGCAATTGCTTATATAAGATAGGCCTCGCCCACCATGCCCCTCATGGGCGGTCTACACTTTCCATTACATCACGAGATCTTCCGAATGCTGGCCCGTGTCTAGGGCGGGCTTTGCTTACTACAAAAATTTACATCCTGCAGCAAGTAGCTCTGAAATTATACTTTAATTACAGGTAAGTTACTACTCTTACTTCAAAAATCAGAAACTTTCTTGCTTATGTGCTTGTGAAATAAATTGCATACATTGGAAGTTGACTAAAATAAGGGCAATTTCAGTTGCTGGTGTTGTCAGCAGGGCTTGTAAACAGACACTGAGCATCAGAATAGGATGTATGTA
The DNA here is from genome assembly GCF_000691845.1 of Merops nubicus. NCBI lineage: Eukaryota > Metazoa > Chordata > Aves > Coraciiformes > Meropidae > Merops > Merops nubicus. Next base: position 5,589 of record NW_008580881.1, on the reverse strand, counting down.
GCACTGCAGAGTTGTGTGAGAGACAAGAATGCGATTGCCAGGGTTCTAGCTTAATCTGCTCATGGTGCTGATACTCTATCATTATGAACCTGCCAGAGGCTGTTTAAGAGCTAAGATCTGGATACACTTCTAACGTGAAATATAGTTTCTGAAACAGGCCTGGACTGCTTAACACAACAATGGAATGTAATAATAGTTCAGAGGAGAGACAGTCCCTGCATTCTTTGTACTAGATCCAAGGACCAGCTTTTGGCTCTTCTGAAAACCAAAAGCAGTTTTGTTCTTGATATCAGTAGGAGGAGGACTTCAACCCAGCAAAAAATATCATAAATTTATTGGTTTGTGTATGATCACAATATAAGGTGTATGACTGCACTGCAATTTTTTTCTGGCATGCTAGGACACAAGATCTGAAAAGAACAGCATGATGTTTAAAAAGAACTTTTTTTCTTAACAACTGGCTTTTACAGAATTAAGGCAGCTATGCAAACAATAATGTATTGAATATAATTCATTATCTTCTGCAAATTTTGGTTTGATGTTTTAGCCAACAGTGCTTTCCTTTGAATTCATAAGAACTCTTTTGAGTTTATAGAGTTGCATTGGGAAGCAAAGTGTTGTGGATGTAATTGGACATTTTCATAAAGCTTGGAAAAGTAGAGCAATTAGAAATAACAAACCCATGACAGTTCATAATTAGAAAGAAAACATGAATAAACAATTTTTCTTACCTGAAGAATATTGGTTACCTCTCTGAGTATCTGACTCAGCATGCTGTTGATTTAAAAAGAAAAACAGAGAAACATAGTTAAACCTCTTTCAATTTTCCTGTAATTCCAAAGCCTGTAAAGCTTTGGACAACAAGTGTGGATGAAAGCAAGGCCAGAAGTATGCAAACCCTTTCTGTATATCTTCAGCAGTTAATGTCACCAAACTTACTCAATTCTTTTATCTGTAAGAAAGATTAAGGGTGATCTGACACTTCATAATCTATACTTATCACTCACAAATTAAAAGCCTGATTTTTTTTTTTTTTTTTTAAATCCTTTATGGCAAATATTTTCACTACAGAAATACAAACATAGTAAATATAAGTGGTTTCCTAGTCTGCCCTATAAAAGAAAGCAGGCAGACCGTTCTCTAACAAAGAACTATTCTATTGTTAAATGTTCAGAGCTTTTTTCCACTTTGTAATATCAGCAAACACTGACACAATCACATAAACCACCAAGCTAAAAATAATGTCCATGTGTACTACATAAAAATGTCTTATCAATTTTATTTTAATCAAAGATGCATTAGATTCTTTTCCTAATCACTATCAATAATGATGGTACCAAATATAAATATAGTAATGATTTTTAAAAGAAACTGCACGTTACCACCGAGACAGCTGTGCTTATTAATCAGCTTCCCATCAACCCACCCCAAAAGCACCCTATACAAGCAAGTTAAATTACAATCAAGCTATCTGAAAACAGTCACTATAAATAATCCCTTTCAATTAATCTCTTTTTAAACTATAACACAACATCCCTCAACTAAAAACATTTTGATGAGTCTGCCAGTATTTCTCATTTCTCAACCCTTAACACTTTAATAGGCTTACTTCGCAATGAACAAATCACAGGACTTTTTCTTTAGAAGGGATATCAAGCAAAAATAGAACTGAATACACCTGTCCAAAAGTCTCAGCCCCCAGAAATGATCAAAATAACTGCATTTGGAGGGGATGGATATCAGTAACAGAAATTTTGACTTCTGAACATATGTTAAGATCAGGCACAATTTGATTAAGGGTATAATTTTATTCTAACCTCTTGAAAATGTCTGGAGTTATTTTCAAGACAACTACTTTATATTGTTTCAAGTGGAGCACAGCTATACCTCAGGTAACTGTGAGGGTAGGTTGCATAGGCACCTAAAGCAGCTCAACTGCTGCAGAATGACATCTGGTGTAAGCTGATTTATTTCGCTGCTCAGAATAATGACACATAGAAAAGTCACTTTCCTCAGTGCTGACTGTATAACTTTACTGCCATAAGGAAAAAAAAAGAAAAAAGTATTATTCCAAGCACCACCCTGTTATGATTTCTCTCATGTCCGTCTAACTTCCAGCTGTTTACTCTAAAGTACTCAAATGTGAATTAACACCAAAATATATAATCATCCGGGACAATTTAGCAACTTTGCTACTTATCCAGACTATTTGTCTTATTTTGATGAGTTATCTGATATGTTGCATTTATGAAGCCTTTATTAGTCTTTGGGACACTCCTCTCAAAAATTACTTGGACATTTATGAAGTTGGTTCTTGAAGTAATGCAGGTCTAAGCCTGTACATTGAAATTCAGCTAGCCTAAGAGATAAATCAAATAACTTCTTGTTTCTTTCATACAAGCAAACTTTTGCTTGTTTCAAGTACGTAGGCTGTCTGTGCAGAAAAAGGCTCCGTAGCAACATCTGTTCTCCTATTTCTTGTTTAGTTTTACCAGGACTTTCTCAGAGACTGAATGTGGGGACTTGTCAGGCATTATTCAGAAGTTAAAAAATAAGAGTTGAGGGTTACCCCAGCCAGTTGTCATTTCAACAGAAGTGCTTCGGGTTGGCAGCAATATTCTTCCAGCAGTTCTCCTAGTCTGAACTAGGCTAAACTTGTACATGTGTCACTAACATGTCTCATACATGGACTCCTTTCATATCAGTAATTTTTTTTGGTCTCTCAGACACTCCTTTACACTGTGGATGCTAGATGTTGGAAGTAATATGTCTGAAATCACACCACATCACAAAAACAGGTAAAGGTGCCAGCTCTGACTTGCTGTCACTGAATATGTCTTCTGAAATGCCCAGTGAAAAAGAAGATGTATTTTACACGTTTCAACTTTTTAATGACCTCTTGACTTGTCACTCCAAAGGGAAGTAAAAATTCTGCAGAACTAGGGAGTAGACTGTGGTAACCAAAAAGGCAAATTTCTTTTTCGTCATGAAAGTCAGACTATTCTTTATCACTGTTTCTCAAATAATGTGATGAGTGTGTGAGGTTCTTTAGGTTACTTTTGCACTTTATGTGCTCCTAGCTTGTGTTTTCCACCCACTGCTCAGTGGGTTGTGTTCCAAGGCTTTGTGAATTGCCACTGTTTCTCCCATTTTCAATATGTCTTTGTATAGGATCATTGGAAGATTGTTTCCTCAGCTATTCCAAATCCATTTAAAGGACGGGATGAAGCTTTTCTTAAGAATTTAAACTATCCATAAGGTTTATATTTGGGTGAAGCTGTAACAGTAGCTCATGAATAAATACTCTTGTAATTTGTTGTCATGCAAAGTTAGCCACAAAATGGTACCAACATATTTTTCTCTGCTGTCAATAAAGAGATACTGGATTACTGCAATTAATACAAGATGTCCTCACACAAATCTTCTGTAACAGCTTTGGGCAAGATCTGGGTCAGGTTTCCTTGACATTTTGGGATTTTCATTATTTAAAGTTTTTACAGCCAGTTTACTTGAAATAATTTGTGTGTAAGTGACGGAGAATAAGCGGGAGACAGACACCATCCTATGATGATTGGAAAGCCTCATTTATTGAAAATCAGAAGGCATCTTTTATATTGTTCTTAATTAGTTCATACATATTTAAATTAGCTCATACATATTGCAAAAGCGAAGCTCACCATTGGTTACAGATTACATGTCAACCCCTCTTATGTTTATCTTTTGTGCTTAGCCTTGCGGTTAGTAGTTCTTTATCTTAGTGTTCCAGTTCCTTTTACTCATCCCATTATCCTACAATAGTTGCACCCCAGGTTATCTTGACCTGGAGTTTGTTTTACTAAACTTCAACCAGCTGCACTTTATCATGTCCCTTTGCTGCTAGCCACTTTGTGGCTAAGCTCTCCACATGTATGTTAGTCTGAAGGATGGGCTAGGAAATGTATGAAGTTTCTTCCAGTTCTTTGACACATACACATACAAATTTTAACATCAAAAGCAAATCCTCCTTAACACCATTATTGACTGTTAGTGCTTTTGGTTTTGCTTTTACCTTTGGTTTGCAATTAGAATAAAATTATACATCTTCAAATACCAAAGAGAACTGTCATATGACTGAACATCTTCAAAATATCATGTCTCAATGTTGCGTGTCCCTGGCCCAAATTGTAAAACTTGGAACAATAGTCTGTGAATTTCATTATCACTTCACTGGAAGGAGAAGTTCAATGAAAATAAAACTGCTGGTAATTGCATAAATGCCTGTGAACTGCAAAACATTGTAGCACTTTGGATAAGATGCTGAACAAATTCATCAGCCAAGCGAGGGATATATAACTCCAAACATTAATTGTAACACTCCTTCCTTGGGGCTCTTTTATTATCCACAAAGTGGCCACAGAACAAAAGCAAATGAACTGAGAAACACTAAAGAATCTATTTCCTGAAGGCATCCTTGAAACCATTCAGGAAGGACAGAATTCATGTTTGCTCTTCTTCATACTTTGACCTGAATTCCACTTTCTTGTATTCTGAGGCAGATGGGAATGTGTAACTCTTGTCAGGTTGCTGTACTACTGTTTTATGATATATTAACATAGAAGATAAAAGCACAGTGGATTCTTTAGAGCTAATCACTATCTGCCAAATTCAGAGCATAAAATAGAATGCAAGTCTGTTCCCTTTGCAAAAGTGTACTGGTGAGACTGCAGGAATTTTATGAAACTGGGAATATAAACCATCAGAGATGGATAAAAATTATTCAGCTTCATCTGTGTAGCGTTCATACTATTTTTTAAGTTTTGGGTGAGGTTTTGGGTGAGTTTTTTTTTGTTTTGGTTTTTTTTTTTTTTTGGTTTCGTTCTTTTTAAAATCAGCATATAAATTCAGTTTGCCACTGGGGTCTTTGAAAAGGTCTTGCAGAAAGTCATATCGGATACTCTCGCTTTATCCTTTGTCTGCTGAATGGTTTGAATCTCAGCATGTGTCAAAATACAGCCTTGCAAGGCTTGCAAACTCAGCAAGATTGAGATAGAGCACATTATCCCTGACTTGCAAATACTCACTATCACTGGGGTTTTTTTTGTTGTTTTTATTCCTCTCATTATTGTTATTTCTGTTCTTTTCCTCTTCTATAGTTTCTAGTTTTC
>NW_008580881.1:0-413 GCF_000691845.1 Merops nubicus | reverse complement strand
TCTGCCTCTGTAGAAAACAGCAGTGCTATGCAAACCAGCCTCTGCTGCAGGAGGCTGCAAGGATTCTGTCAGGTACCTTGTATTCTACAGTCATGATCCTCCATTCCCAAAATGCTGGTTTCACTAACTTTTCCCATTATGCATTTCAGAAATAATTAAGCATTTGAAATAGATCTATAAAAGACATGAGTATCTCATTACTTGCTCAGAGGAGAAAGAGTTGGTTTAGTTGTCTTCATGAGGATAGACAGTTTTAACTTGGTCACTACAAAACAGTGATCCAGCTAAAACAAGCAAAATTGCTAGTAACTTTAATATCTCAGCTGATTAACTACAGTAATTTGGTTGGTTGTATTTGTTCTCATTTTAACCTTTAAAAATTTATATATATATATATATTTTTATATAAAATG
>NW_008580880.1:6451-9066 GCF_000691845.1 Merops nubicus | reverse complement strand
TAATTTTATTTTATTTTATTTTAATTTCAGAAAAAGCAGCATAAGTGCTTCTATTAGGGAATAATACCTGAACATTGGTCTGGTAAAAATCTGACCTTCTAGTGCAGCAGAAGTGGTACAACACCCTTTGAGTGATGACAACACCACGAGTGCCATTGTTACGGTGTTATCTGTGGAAGTAACTTGCTTATTACTCTTGCTACATTATCAGTAATTTGTTGTCAGTAAGTGTAAAAAACGTGCTTCATGAAAATGTTTTTTAGCTATAATAGGCTAAAGAGCTTTTGAAATTAATGTTTTAGGAAAACCACATATTCCCTAAACTCAACAGGATTGCCCATTTAAAAAAAAAAGATATTTAAGCAGCTATGCAAGGACATTAATGTGTTTCTGCATCTACAAGGGCAGCAGTTTAACAGAGGCAGGGCCTATCCTAAAAACAGCCTCGTATTTCTGACTTCCAGCAGAAGAATCCTAGAATCATTTAGGTTGGAGAAGACCTCTAAGATCATCAAGTCCAACCATCAACCCAACCCTACCATCACCACTAAGCCATGTCCCACGTGACACCTCTAATAATCCTTGGGGCCATTTTCACCTATCTCTGAGTGCATGCTAAGGAATCACAGCCTGCGACGTGCTGTGGGGCTAGCAGGAACCCAGCTGGGGCAAGCAGCTGTACTTACAGACAGCTTCTGACTCCAAGGAAAGGGAAAGGTGTAGCCAAGGCTTTCAAACCACTGGAAGCCACTTTAGTCTCTTCTGACACACAACAGACCCTGCCTCTCTCTCCCTCAGATCCCAGATTTCCCCATGGTGTCTGTGTAGACTGTGTAACAGGTTTGGAGTCGCCTGCTTCTGAACGCCACACACTGGATCCAGCTTTCAGATCACCGAGAGACCTAACAAGGTGGAGGTAATCCTGCTAAGGAACTGCCTGGGGACACAGCCCAGATAACAACTACCAGCAAATACACCTCACCTGGAGTATTGGGTCCAGTTCTGGGCTCCCCATTTCCAGAGGGACAGAGAGCTACTGGAGAGAGTCCAGTGAAGGGCTACGAGGGTGACTGGGGGACTGGAACACCTGCACTGGGAGGAGAGGCTGAGAGACCTGGGGCTGTTTAGTCTGGAGAAGAGAAGACTTAGGGGGGATCTAATTATTGTGTATAAATATTTGAGGGATGGATGTCAAGAAGGAAGGGGCAATCTCTTCTCACTTGTACCCTGCGATAGGACACAGGGCAATGGTCACAAGCTGTAGCAGAAGTTCCACCTCAACATGAGGAAGAACTTCTTTACTGTCAGGGTTCCAGAGCACTGGGACAGGCTCCCCAGGGAGGCTGTGGAGTCTCCTGCCTTGGAGACTTTTAAGACCCATCTGGATGTGTTCCTGTGTGACCTGCCCTAGACTAGATGGTCCTGCTCTGGCAGGGGGGTTGGACTCCATGATCTCCAGAGGTCCCTTCCAACCCCTGACATTCTGTGATTCTGTGATTCTGTGAAATGTTCCATGGGCAATACTGGAGAAATTTTTAGTTTGACTGCTCTTAGGAGAAGCTAAACACATCTGTCCAGGAAGATTTCAGACTCCAATAGAGGGACCACCAAAAGGCTCCCTAGAGGTCTGCTGAACACCCCACCTCCCTCTGACATTTCTAAAAGCAAAGATGATGGATTTATTCTAACAATAATAAGAGTTCATTGTTTCCAAAGTATTTGAAACATCTGGATTAAGAACATGTAATGAAATCCTAGACAAGAAGCATAATTGAATTTCTAGAAGACACATGACTACAAAAGCTAATTTCCCATTCACTGGAAATTCTGAAATTGTTTTGTTGTGCTCACTTGAGGCTTCTCCACTGCCAAAGAAGTTCTCACTAACAAAAATGCTGCCTCACAGTCAGTTCTTGGGGTGCACTCCCTTCAAAGGGAAATTGTACACTGATTTTATATCATCACCAAGCACTTTATTCACCCCATGTCTCAACCCAGAGGTACCCTTAGATCAGAGTCATCACAAGGAGAGATCTCCAACAGGAGTTGCTATGAGGACAGATTACCCAAGAGAGCAATCATGAGATGCAGCAAAGTATTTACATAATTTTAAATTGTTATTGTGTAAAATGTGTGGACATAGTTTATGTTCACATATTTTCAATTAAATGCTCTATGAACTTTACTGTTGCAAGAATCAGGTCTGCATATTGTTTAGTCTCTTTTCTGCAGACTTGTATTAATTAGCATGATTAGCTGGCCTTACAGAGATAAGAGATGTTTGGGTTGTGACAGACACTTAAACAGGACACTCTAGACATGTGTCATCAAATCATAGAACCATAGAATCATTAAGCTTGGAGAAGACCTCTAAGATCATCAAGTCCAACCATCAAACCAACACTACCATGACCCCTAAACCATGTCAAAAAATGCTACATCCACACATTTTTTTGAACCCCTCCAGGGCTGGTGACTCCACCAGCTCCCTGGGCAGCCTGGGCCAAGGCCTCACCACTCTGGCAGGAAAGAAATTCTTCCTAATATCCAAGTAAAATCTCCCCTGGCACAACTGAAGCCCGTTTCCTCTTGTCCTGTCATTAGTAACCTGGGAG
>NW_008580880.1:0-6093 GCF_000691845.1 Merops nubicus | reverse complement strand
GGCTGGCCACCAGCACCCCCAGGGCCTTTTCTGCCAGGCAGTTTCCAGCCACTCTTCCCACAGCCTGGAGTGTTGTCTGGGGTCAAAACAAACAGAGTCCAAAGCTCAGAGAGCATCCCCTGAACTGAAAACACTGAAAAGAGCACTGGGCTAGTTCACACCGTGCCCTAGGATGGATGGCTCTTTGCAGATTCCCACACAGCTCTGTTTTGGAGGGTTATTAGCAAGGACTGAATAGTGAATGCCCCTTTCAGCAAAGGTCAGATACCTGACACCAGCTACCAGCAATCCTTCATGCCCCAGGTAACTCACACTCCACCTTGTAGAGAAAACACCAACAGCCCCTGGGAGCTGCCACTTCTGCTGGCACATCTACAACGCTGTATTCTTTAGCATGCTGAAAGAAGTAAGTTTCAAGCAGTTAATTATGTAGTTACCTGCATGATTATTAAAAGTATTTGCCCTACTTCTTGTAGAAATATTTTCATATTGTTGAGAATAATATAATTCATTACTTGGTAATTCTAGCTAATTGAATTTCCATCACAGCTAATTTAGTTTCCATCACATCTGGCAACACTTGGCACATTTAAAGGCACACACATATATGGGACTCACATTACAAAACCACTGTATGAAATGCTGTGCATGTAGGTTTCCCATTAGATTAACAAAGGGGGTATAACTTGCAGCATAGATTTCATTAATCTAATTCATTATTCATAACTTATAATTGAATTATTAACATAACAGCTCACTGGGGTATGCAGACACAGGCTTACAGCAGTTATATGTCCTAATCTCCTCCTCACAGAATCACTTCCAAGAATTTGATCACCAGACTCAACAAAATATTCTTTCTTAATCAAGGAAAGAAAAAGGACAAAACCAAGGTGGTCTGGCTTGAAGACAGAAAAAAAAAACCTTTTGCTTTTGCTCTGCTTCCTACCTTTCTGGCTCCGTGCTTAGGAGGGGACTAGTAAGAAGGAACAGCCTTCTTGGGAAAAGAAGATCCATTTCAGGTGAAAAGAGCTTCCAAAACTAGTGTAAGAGAAGGGCAGCTAGAAGCCAGCTGAGATGCTGAAATGACCCTGGAGGATATTTCTTGACAAATATAATCTTAATAACATATGTTGTTTCTTTGTCTCTTTGTAGCATTGTCCCATTACTGCAGCTGTGTGATAATCCATTATTTTATGGTTAAATCTTGAGAAAAGCCTGTCTCAGGGTGATTTACCACACAGTCAAGACATTTCTGATACACAAGGGTGGCAAAGTAAATAAAATGATGTATTAGGACACCTCAAGCATTTTCTTTGTAACAAATAATAGCCTCCAGTGTATTCAGAGGGTAGTGCTGTCTGCTGCTAAAGGAGCTGCAGTGATCTGTTTGAGAAGAGCTACCATAAAGTTTTACAAAAGAAAAGACTCTCCTTTGATGACTAATGATGCCTTTTTGCACGCAGTGAGACAGAAGGAAAAAAAAAGATCTAAAATGCAAAGGATCCAGAAGATTTTACAAACACCTATTTCAACACCAGACACGTTCTGTGCAAGGGCACTTTTCTCCCCAGCTTGTTAATTCCAGTAAGTGGTAGTGTCATGACTTGAGCTGCTGGAACTGTTCCACTGCCTAAAATAAGATGTTAAAGACCTTGACAGCACTGCAATTGGAAAATCAGTGTTACAGATCCTTCTTTCAGGACAACACACTCAGTTTTAATTTTCGTGGAGAAAACAAACAAATTGGTTAGCAGTTACAGAAATTCATATGCCATAAGGGTATGAATTAGAGACTTTAGATGTCTGGACCAAAGAAAACATACCATACATTCAGAAACTGTAATATACTTGTTATGCCAAACAGATTTTTTAAAGACTCCTTACTTTGGTAGATTAGTTTCAAAGCAATCTTTAGAAGAGACATTATCAACAAAACCAAAAAAAAAGATAAATTTTACATGCAGTACTAATTTGGTTTTTTTTTTAGGAAATCATACTGCCTGAAAAATGAACAATTTCTCATGGCTCTTTGCCAGCTACAGGAAAAATGTATTCTCCTTGCTTTCTGATTAAACTGGAGAGTAGAAAGAGAAGTGCACCAATTATGGGGGTCCCACCTTGCTAAGTAGATGTAGATGTGCAAATTCTTATCTAGTATTCCATGGGCCTGACAAGGACAGATGCCTTCACATGGGGGCACAAGTATGGACACTCTGCTCTGTGTAACATTCTGAAGGACATCTCAGCAGACAAAACTAGCCACAGAGTCATGGAGCCATTGAAACAGTGACTTGGAGAATGTGGCTCCTACAGGGCTGCTGGTTATCTCAGTAGGACGAGCTTATATGGGAAGCTGTAGGAAATAAGATGTACTAATGTCAGCTTAAAACACAATTTGGGGATTTTTACACCCGTGAAAACAGGCATAATTGCTTTGTTCAGATGCTGGGAAACCCAAAGAAAAACTGGAGCATAAATTGAAAGCACAAATTTGTAACAGAAACACTTACCAATACTGCTCAGTACAATGCCTTCTTCTGCCAAACCAGCAGTTTCTTACAAGAACTCCTCCTAGCAAATAACAGTGGGAGGAGTTGTGCATTGCAACCTTTTCAGCTGTAATTCAAAGAATGTCTGCCTTTAATGTTGTAATTTGGAAGATACTCTTGAATGTAGATGAAAATACTTATTAAAATCACCAGGCAACACAAAGGTGTTTCCAGGACTGCAGTTTAGACACCCCTGTAACAATTATATAGTCATGTAAAGTGATGTGTTGAAATAATAGCTGTGAGATCAGACATGGCCTAAGCACAGAACAGCCCTGTGCAGTCTGTGAGGAAAACAATTTTAAAATCTAATAAATCAGTCATCTTCAAACCAAAGCAGGTCTCGATAAACTTTCCATGTGACAACTTTATGGCAGCTATAGGCAGCTTCTACAGATGCAGTTTCTAGCAAAAAATGACCTTCTAACCAGGAATGTGGAAGGACATCAAGCCACTTGGGACACTCACTGAATTAGACTTCCTCACTTGCAAACTGCTCTTTTAATATGTCTCAGATGAAAAGGAAAGAGGGACAGAAAAATTGAGTAACATACACAAACCATCCCCAGCAAGCAAGAACCCCTCTACAAGCAACAAAAATAAAAACCTGAAGTCATCTTTCTCTTGGCAACTGGCTCTTGTCCTCTTCCTGTCCCCCCACCCCCTGCGTTGACTCATGGGTGTTAGGTTTTGTGGCTGACTGCACAGCCTGGCTTAGGCTGCTGGAAATGCTGCTCCACAAAGCCACAGAGGAGCCTGAAGTCCTTCTGCCCATCAGACGTCCTGGCTGGCTGCCTCTCCTGCCAGCCAGTGTCCCTTCACTCCTGCCAGTGCTTCTGCCAGGTGCTGTCCTCTTTTCACACTCCACAAGTGTTTCAGCTTCCCCACAGGACTCCAGTGCCATACAGACTGGCACAGATCTCCAGACTATAAAACAGACTTCATTAACAGACCTTCACCTTTCCTTTCTTCCTTGGCTGTGAATTTCTTCTACCTAGAACTCCAAACACAGCTCAGGCCATCATTTAGTCTGGGCTTAGTGGTGGTGTCCTTCTCCTCAAAGCAAAATTACTGCTTCCCTAATTCCATCACTTCCACTACATATCCACTTTCTAACAGACACTGGACACTGGAATCCCACTGCTGTGGATCTGGGACTGATGTGACAGACTTCTGAGCTGGATGCAGACCTCTTAGGGCCCTTGTGCTTCTGCTACTCTTGCTGCTGCAAGGGCTTGCACTTTGTACATTTTTTTGTTGTTGTTGTATGCCAAAATACAGTTCAGGGCAAGGGGGAGGAATCATTACTATAGCTGAGGACAGATATTTGCTTTGAGGAATCACACAGAACGGTGGGGGTTGGAGGAGACCTCTGGAGATCACCTTGTCCAACCCCCCTGCTCCAGCAGGTCACCCACAGCAGGGTGCCCAGGGTCACATCCAGGTGGGTTTGGAATCTCTCCAGAGCAGGAGACTCCACAGTCTCTCTGGGCAGCTGCTCCAGGCTTGGGGACTCTCCAAGGAAAGTTTTTCCTCCTGTTTAGATGGAACCTCCTGGGTTCCAGTTAGTGTCCATTGTCCCTTGTGTTGCTGGGCACCACTGACAAGAGTCTGGCTCTGTCCTTTGAAACCTTTTAATGTTTGCTTGAACAAAAAATACAGTTCCCAAAAGTCTGAAATAGGAAGACTCCGCTGTAAATGCACTAAATAAATAAAACCGGTTTCATCCTGACCATTGGGCCTTTTCATTTAGCTTTTCCTACTCCCTGCCAGATGCCAGAATTGCAGCCAGCCCTTCTGGGTTTCCATTCTTATTCAGTTTAGGAGGGAAGGGAGGGTCCTCTTCTCTTTTAGGCCTTGGGCTGTAAGACTTAAATCAAGAAAGATGTGTTCTCATCCTCGCACACCATGGCAAGCTTAAGCACATTATAGTTTTCTTCCTTGACAGCTAAGACTGATATGGAGTGTATTTGTGAATAAAACCACCTCAGGGAAGAATTTGTTCTTCATCTACCAATATCCAAAATGGTTCTCAGAAAAGCAGCACCAAACAGATCACTTCCAATAAATGATACTTAAGTAATTCCAGTGAATGACCCAAAAAACCCGTACACATGGAGGAAAAAGCACTTAGGCCATTCCAGACTGATACTAAAATTAATTGTTTGGCCAAGGTCGCTGTACAAACACCATTTAAAGTTAACTCGATTGGTCTTTTTCATTTGGATGAGCAAGGGAACAAAATCCAATTCTGAGATCAGAACTGCTGTGGATCCCAGCTACTCCAGAGTGACTGTTTTGTCAGCACAGCAAAGGGCTTCTCAAATTATCAGGCACTTTAATAAGAAAACATTGCAATAACTTCTTGTTTGTGCTTATACCAAGAGAAAAAAAACACTAAGAACATAACACACATTCCAGCAACTCCATTATGCTGCTTTGCGTACGTCTCGTGCTATCTCAAGGGTTTGAGAGTTTCTGTAGTAGCTCATCTGGGTTCGGCTGCACACCCAACAGAGAACTGGAGTATACTCTTGGCAATAGAATAAATCAAGTTTTCTGATGAGTGCACTAGGTTTATGTTGTGTATACAATTCACCTCCCTAGACCGTTGTAACTAGTCCTGGGCCTACTCTAGGCTCAAGTCCCAAAAACCAGAGAACTGGTACAATATTTTCAATGTATTTACAGTAAAAAAAATAACAACCCAAAAGCAAACAGTGGCCACGTCTCCAGAAATCCCTGGTTTACCAGTGATGGCTCTTCTAAGCCAGCTGCAGATCACAAATAATAAACAAGTTCTGTTGGTTTTCTGTGAGCTGTCTCCAGGCACTGGTTTGTGTTACAGAGTCTAACCATAGCTGCTGCCACAAACCTCCCCCTCCTAACAACACAACTACTTTGCCTTCTCAAGGTGAACTACATCCCCAAATACCACAAGCCATGACAAGCATAACACAGCAGCTAATTAGAAGAGCAGAAGACATGTTCCTGAGTTTATACATCAAAACTACCTCTTCTCCTTCTCAAAACACACCAGTGTCTGGATGGCCTGCTCAGCTGACACACGTGGGCTGCTCCTTAGCTGGTAGAGCTGTCCTTGGACTCCAGCATGGTGTCTTCTCACACTCCATGGGCAGCCACCTCTAAGTCTTCCCTGGCCTTTGCACTAGAATAAAGAGACCGTAGCACGTCATTGGGCAGCATTACTGCCTGTTCTCTGGACTGACAGGAGCACTGTCCTACACTGCAGCCAGCAGACAGGAAGGAAATGAATAGCCGATGGATGCCAAAGCCACAAGTCCATCCAAAAATATCTGCCTGACCTGTGTAACCACACATACATTTATTGTGTCACGCTGGGTGACCCTCGTCAGTGTTTTCTAGCTACAAAACACCCCAGCAGAGGGGAGCGTGAGCGCCGCTCACCCCGCACCGAGGCCACATTTCTCCAGCACACCACTGTTGGCCTTTAGGTGTGACCTGGGCAACACCTGGTGACACAGGGAATCACGGAATCACAGACTGGTTTGGGTGGGAA
>NW_008580879.1:21388-29125 GCF_000691845.1 Merops nubicus | reverse complement strand
GGCCTCCCCTCCTCGGCCCTACAAAGCACAGAGGACGTTCTGTCATGGAGGCAGATTCATTGAGACGTTAGTGGGTCTCATACTGCTGGTGAGCAGGTTGTTTCCCAGCAGTGCGGGCTAAGGTGGAGAGCAACGCTCATGGGAATGCTGGGAGAACCTGTTTGCTCATGGCTTTATCCATAGCAAGGGGCACACGGATTCCCCAAACTCTGCCATGGAAAATCTTCTCAGGTTCCTACAACCAGAACTGCGTGGGAGGGGCAGTAATGGCCACAAGGCCATGCAAGGGAAAAGAAATCCACACGGCCGTGCCCAAAAGAGCACCTCAAATGACAGCACGCCAAACCCAAGCTCCACTCTGGCTGCACACCATGGGAGAGAGGACTAAGCAGGGACTAAGTGAGGATAAGGTCCTACAGCAGCCAAAGGGAATGAACACTGATTCCCACACCAACCCCATAGAGAAGACACAAGCTGAGGTGCTCACAGACGTTCATCTCTCCCTCAGCAAGGCAACGTGCAAGAGCACAGACAAGACAAGTACCTATTGGGGTGGTGGTGTGTATTGGTGTGGACACGGACGTGCTACCAACAGTTGTGGTGGGTGTTGATGGAACAGGAACACTTGTCGTTGTCCCCAGGGTCCTGCTGGTGGTGCTGCTGGGGGGCGTGGTGGTGGTGGTGGTGGTGGTGCTGGGAGGCTGTGATGGTGTTGGCCGGGGGGTGGTTGTTGATATGGGTGGAGGGGGTACTGTGCTTGCTGTAGATGGTGGTGGGGCTGTTAGAAACAACAGAGAAAACAAAGGTGCAGGATGCATGAGTGGAACACGATATGCACTGAGCAGAAGGTATGCATGAGGTAGCTGCCACACACCCATGTCCATTAGCCCACTCTCAACAGAGTGAAGGTCTGTATCAGTAGGTCTTCCCTTCTGGCCCCAGAAAGCAGCTCAGTTCCAAGTCTGGACACAGACAGTCCTCTCCTAGCATAGAGACTAGGGATGTTGCTGTGATGTCCTTCTCACTGAACCCAAACAACCTACCAATAGGGAAGGCATGAGGAGGAGAAAGGCTCTGAGAGGCTGTTTGTCTCTGCCTTTGTACTTAGACCACCCCGCTACCTCCTGGAGTAAAACTGAGGAGGAAAGCTGTGCTCTGGGAAGGAAGCATGCACAGGAACGTGTTCCTGTCTGGCTGCAGCTTCCCTGTGCTGCAGAGTCAGCCTGGTGAGCTTCACTGAGCACTGGTGGGTCTCAGCAGCCAAAGAGCAAAGCTCACAGCAAGTGGCAACCTACAGAGCAAAACTGTTCCTGACAGCCTGGCAGGGAAATCCATCCTGCCTTCCTAGGTCTATAACCACAGGCAAACACTAGCACTGGAAGCAGGAGGAGAAAGGGCAGGAAATCTGCACAGCCCCACCCAAACGATGACTAAAACAATAGTATTGTAAACCAAGGCCCACTCCAATCTCATACAGCACGTCCTTCTGGGAATCTTCTCTCCAGCAGAAGGACAGAGCTCCAAATCAACCAAAGAAAGACTTCCTTCCCTGTCACTATCTGCTCTAGAGATGACATGTCTTTGGTAGCTGGCAGCCCTTTATTTCTCCTATGGCAAAGCAGGAGCAGAAGGTATTGGTCTGCTAAATACCTGGAGAAGTTGAAGGTACTGGAGCGGTGACGGTTGGGCTGGGTGTGGGCGTGGTGGTGGTGGTGGTGGTTGTCTGCCTGGTGGTAGTGGTGGTGGGTACTGTTGTGCTCCTGGTGGTTGGCGTTGAAGTTGGTGTTGGACGCGTCGTCGTCTCACAAGAAGTTTCACGCCACTCACAGCAATTTACTCTGATTTCATAATTATAGCAAAGCTGCCACATAGTCACGTCTTGCTCCTCATTTCTGCAGATCAGCCCATAGGTGACATTACACTCTACCTTCTGCCCAAGTTCCTCTAAGCTCACATCAGGCTTATCCGTAGCCCTGCATTCAATTTCTTCAGGAGCTTGACATATTTTGTCTCCGTGCTCTTTTCTTATTGCTTCATAGGTTTCATAGTCACCACCATCTTCTTCAGGTTTGCTGACATCAAACCACTCAGTCCAGTCACAGATAAATTCAAAACATGGAGCTGCAAGAAAAATGAAAAGCAAGATTACAAGCCAGGCCTTTAAAGGTGTTTTTTTCTCTCTATACTTATGACATTTTACGATTTAAAAGAATTATTTTATTTTAAATATATTTTTCTGTAGTGGCCATCATTTTTTACTTTTCCTTTAAATGATTTTTTGATGTTATTTAAAAACTTAGTTTTCTATTTAAAACTTACTTGTAGCTGGTGGACGTCTTGTAGTGCTGACTGAAATAGAAAAATAAAAGATTACTCCATTATCTGCAAGCTTTAGGAAAAAATATAATAATAGTTTTTAATATTCTAATGATCTTTAAAATATTTTCCTTAGAGAAAATAATTTGTAGGTGTGCATTTCTATTGAAGCTTTACCTGTGGTGGTAAGAGTACTGGTAGGAGAGGAGGTTGAAAGGGTTGTTGGTGAAGAAGGTGTTGGACAAGGAAAAGTCTTTCCAATGACTATAGAGCCATTTTCACCACAAACGTATGTTGTACAGTTCTCTCCATCCTGTACGCTTGCCACAACTTCACCCACTTCATAACTGGTTCCATTGATGATACAAGGACACCCTGTAAGGAAGAATCATAAAATCACTTTGGTTGGAAAAGACCTTTAAGATCATTGAGTCCAACCAAGAGCTTTACTGTGGAATTTTTCTGCTAACAACAATGGTTAATAAGTATTTACATGAGTCATGAATTCTTCTGATTATAGCTGGAGCTTAGATCTAATACATTGCACTAATTTATCTCTACATTTAGAGGAACATTAGAACACATTTAATAAATCCATGCACAAAATACTTGGAAGAACAGACTTACAAACCAGGTTTTAAAATGTCCTGAGAGAAATGACAGCCATTTACTGTCTGACACTTTCCCACAATACTACATGTTCTGGGAATGCAAATTCAGGTGGCGAAATCCAGTAATTATGAATATTGGGGCATGGGGAGGAAGAATTAAGGGACATGAGAAGAAGGTTGAAGTACTGACAGCATGGTTCAACAAAGTTGTTGCTCAGTTTTCTTTGGCCACAACTTTGACTTGCATTGGAAAGAATTATTCCAAATCATACTAAGTCTTTTGTAGAAACAGACATAGCAATTCTACACATTTTTATTTTTCTATTTGTGCTAAAAATGAAATGTTATTTACCTGGGAGTGGTTTACACTCTATTGTTCCTGAGGGGCCACACACACTAGAAGCAAAATTTTCAAAGATTAGAACGTTGCAGATGCTTTTATGGCAGAGCCAAGAGGATAGAACCATGGAGCTTGCCACCTGATCCTCACTCATACTATGGGGTATTTTTCTGGGTGTAATATTTCCCAATATTGCCTATCATTATTTCATTCAAACTATTTCAGATGGCAGAGATTTTGAAATCCCCATTTTAAGTGCAAGCCGGAGTAGCCTCTCCCTTCCCAAAACCCACAAGGCTCCAAAGGTTGTTCCAGAGACACCCCCAGTTTTCATCCCATTTATGACACTTCCAAGAGTACACGTCATGGATTTGCTGATACACTTAGAAGGACACTATCAACCCTGAAATCAGGTTTGGAAAAATTATGAATGAAAAGCTTAGAATCTGTAGGTATTATAAGCTCAGTATTTTTTGACTTCAAGCCTCAAGTAGAATAAATGGCATTTTTCCTCTGATTTATGTAGATAAATGCTAGAATGTACCAGCTCCTCAGCTGAAGTTGCAAATCTACTTGCTTGAGGCTCAGTAAAAGAAATGAAGGGCTCAGCATACATAAATATTTTCCTGAATTACTGCACATATTTGCCTTTTTCTATATACCATTTTGTGCAATTCTCTTCTGTGATGGTTTCGTTCCAAAGAGGAATGTAAGTGCCATTGATGTAACAGCCACACTGATCTGCTTGCACACATTCCTTTGTGTCTTCATTATAAACAGGCTTGTTCTCAGGGCATCTGGGGTAGCAACCTGTTGGTGGTAAGTAGGACAAAAGGGATGAAGACCAGGGATGAAGACTTAACTCAATGACAGGACATCTTCTGAAGGGGAATGATTCTCACTGAATCAAGCATAATGAAAGAAATAAAAGCATTCAAATTCAGATTAATCCTTGGACAATTAGACTTTCCAGAAGACTTGAATCGAACCTTCTCATTGACAATATTGGGGTGAGGAGGATTAAGTATGAGTTTAGACATGTGAATTATGGAATTTGCTTTTTCCAGATTCAAGATCCTGGAGAAACTGCTCATTTATATTAATTTCTGTGGGCAGCCGGTAATTTTCAGACAAAGAACCACCTCTATTTTTATTACAGGTATTGAGACGTGATCATTATATCAATAATACTTTTGTGAAGAATATGAAGTGGATTAATTAACAAGCAGGTTTTTCACTAAATTTATTGGAACACAAGACCTTGATTATGGTGTTTTAATAGACAGCTATCTCCACCCCAAATAGACCAGTATGGCCACCCCAAACAGATAATTTATCTGCATTTTTCCATACCCTTGGCCAGTGACCTAAACTCTGCCTGCAAGGGATTGTCTGTCAATTCCCATTGCAATTTTCATGTAAATACACTTTTAAAAAAATTGTGTCCTGCTTCCAAATAAACTCTCATAAAATCAAATTCTTAATTACATAAATTCCTCTTTATACTGTACTGGAGTTCTAAATAACCTATAAACTGAATGGCCATCTAATTAACTGGTACAATAAAGTCACTTCATGCTGCCAGACTGTGCTGAAGATGTCCTGACAAAAGTAAATGTGCTTTATATTTCCACTGAAGATAAAAATAATTTAGAAGGCAAAATATTATAGATCCAATTAGGTTTCTGACACTTTCCAAATTTTTCTAATGTTCTAAAGCAAACTATTTTGAAATATGGAGTTAATATTTTATCTATCTATAGGTTAAGGGTTTTGTTTTGTTTTGTTTCCTGCAGTTCAAGGATTAAAATAACAAAGTCAATCTCTGGCATTTCTTTCCCAAAAGGACTGGGTAGCCAAAAACTTGAGTTTTCTCCTATTTTATCATGTGTTAAACCAAAAGATATTTGTGTGTAATCTTTCACATTCTTGGATCACTGCAGTCCCCATAATGTGAAGTTCCTTTTCACTTACCAAGCTCAAGGACTTTCACCTCCTAACACCACAGCTATAAATGAAACCCACTAAGAATGGAGGTAGCCCCCAGCAACCCTCTGACAATATTTTATGCTCTCCTTTATAATATCTCCAAGATAATTTCCATTGTAGAGGTAGGAGGATGCTTCACATTAATAAAGTCAAGGTGGTCTGATGCATAAAGAATGATCAGGTTGAAAACCCCCAACTATCAATAACTTGCTGCTTTCCCATGTCAAATGTTTTCCCTCTGGTGAAGGATGGTGCAACAATCTTGGGTGTTTCAGGATATTACCTGAGCAGAGACATAGTTTTATGGCTGAGAGCAATGCAGCTATCACCCACTGATGTTAATAATTAATAAATTACAGTCTAGGAAATGTATATATGAACTAGAGACAAATTCAACATAACAGATGTAGGAGTATCTTCTCAAGATGACTATTCCATATCCACTAAACAATACCTGGACTATATTTATATAAAATAAAATGCAAAAAATGGCAAGGCATTTATTACCTTCCAAGTATGGCACTGTGAAGTTGGTGCTGACGTTGTTAATCATCCTGCAGGTCGTGATGTTGCTGCCACAAGGCTCATAGTGCCAGTCACACTCGTTACGAGGGTTGTAGTAGTCACAAAATATAGCTGAGGACAAAAAAAAAGAGAAGCTGATTAAAAACACAGTTGCCAGAACACAGCTCTGATCAGGTCTTTAAAGTTACAAGCTAAATAAATTGACTCATTATGCCAAAAAAGCTTTGTCTTGAGGTAGAGGACCTGGACTTTCTTCTACTACACTTAAAACATAGGGTACATCAAAATTTTGGGTCAAAACTCTGGGGTACAAGATGTTCTTATTAAACACTCAAGCCATAAGGTGAAAATATTTGTTTCAAATCATACAAAAAAAAGTTAAAGAGTTAGTCTGGGTATTAATGGACAGAGGAAGGAGCTTTTATGAACTTATATATCAGAGCTGATTGAAATGTAAAACTTCTGTTTCACCGACTGCTTACACTTAAAAACTACAACTGGCCTGAATTCCAAATGTATTTTTCAAATTTAAGTTAAAAAAAATCTACATTTCTGCACTTAAAATCTCAACCATTTTGATTTCAGCACTTTCTGGAGATATATTAATCTAATTTTACATTATTTTATGATGGACTGGTATGAGCATTAGTGGACACTGCTTATATACTCAATAATTATTAGGTTCATCTACACAGGAGCACGTTCCATATGCTTTTGCTAAAATCAGATTCTGAATAATTTGGAAAAATGAGAGAGGAGAAATAACAGGAACTGCAGTTCACCAGTTATCAGGTAGGATGGAAGAATGATATGAAACCAACCTTAACATCAATAAAAAAAAAAAAGAGAGAGAAAGAGAAAGAAAAAGAAAACAGAGAGAAAAAAAGGGAGAGGGAAAAAAAGGGAGAGGGAAAAAAAGGGAGAGGGAAAAAAAGGGAGAGGGAAAAAAAGGGAGAGGGAAAAAAAGGGGGGAAAAAAGAGGGAGAGGGAAAAAAAGGGAGAGGGGAAAAAAAGGGAGAGAAAAAAAACTATTAACAAATAAAAAAAAAAGAAAAAGGGAAAAACAGAGAGGAAGAGAAAGAGAAGAAAAAAAAATAAAAAAGAGGGGGAAAGAAAGGAAGAAAACAGGTTGAATAAAAGATAAATCAAAATATACCAATTTCCTAGTTCTCTTTGTTCCCTGATATACCCTGAATATAAATCACATTGTGTGGCCAGCACGACCTTGCAGTGACAGCACGAATGGTTTCATTGATGGGCTTCCTGACCACAGCCACCAAGACAGAGCTGAGCTGAAGGGTTACTCACGGCATATATCAGGAGTTCTCCAGAACACACAAGCTTCAGCCTTGATGCACTCCTGGGCGTAGGCGGCCACGGCGGAGCAGAAGCACTCACAGTCCCCCCCGCTGTCACAGGAGCAGGCGTCGTGGACACAAGCTTCATAGAAGGGCATCGGGTCCACCTGTGGGAGGAAGGAATGGTCATGGAATCAAAGAATCCTTTAGGTTGGAAGAGACCTCCAAGGTCATCAAGTCCAACCATCAAGCCAACACTACAGAGTCCTCTGCTAAAACAGATCAGAATCTGTCAGGGTTGGAAGGGACCACAAGGATCCCCCAGTTCCAACCCCTCTGCCATGAGCAGGGACACCTCCCACTAGATCAGGCTGCCCAGAGCCTCCTCCAGCCTGGCCTTAAAGACCCCCAGGGATGGGGCCTCAACCACCTCTCTGGGCAACCCATGCCAGGGTCTCACCACTCTCAGGGGGAAGAACTTCTTCCTCACGTCCAGCCTGAATCTGCCCACTGCCAGCTTTGCCCCATTCCCCCCAGTCCTGTCACTACCCAATATCCTAAAAAGTCCCTCCCCAGCTTTCTTGTAGGGTTGCCCCAGTTCAACTCCAAATTGCTTTTCAAACTAGTAAAACTGGGAGGTCTCTTGAGATATGGGAGG
>NW_008580879.1:0-21357 GCF_000691845.1 Merops nubicus | reverse complement strand
CAGTAATGAGACTGTTTCTAAGAATGGCTGAACCATAAACAAACACAGGCTTGAAGCTGCTGGGTGTACTCTGGATAATAATGGTCCTAAAGTGATACAATGCCTTCATCATTTGCTATGGCTGAAAAAATGAGAGTCCTTGGCAGTGCCCACGTTTTCTAACAGTTCCACTCTACTGCTCTCAAACCCAAGCTGCCTTGATGCCCATGAAGCCTTATCTCCCAGCTTTGCCAACCCAGTGGTGAGCAGCAGCAGGAAGGCTGCACTTCACAGCGAGGAAGAGGCAGAGAACTTTGTGCTTGCCCCTTTATGGAGTTTATCCAATGACTCATTAGCAAAACCTTTCCAATTTTTTTGCTTGGGACCACGAGGGGAGGAAGTTGGATTGTAGCTGCTGGAGGAATGGGCATAGAAACATGTGTGAAGTTAATTAGATTAATAACTCTCTGCGACTTTTGCAGTGTGAGTGGAGAACCCACTGCTGTTCATCTTGGCATACTTGAGGGAAGAGCCAAGAGACAGAGAGGAGGAGTCTCTGTGCCCTGTCCTCTGGATGCTGGGGGCTACAACCAGGGCTGGCACTACAACTGCCACAGACCTCAAACCACTTAGAGCAGACTAGCTGAAATGTGCTGGCATCTATAGCTGTGCTGTGGGTTTCACTGAAAATCACTCTGTTTAACCATCTTTTAATCTCTGCCAGCCTCACTGCCCTGTCCCATCATTCACTGTCCTCTACAAACCTTGGAGTGACAGATCTTGAAGACTTCACTCCGGATGATGCTGCATTCTTTCTCCGCCCAGGACTTCCGATGGGGTTTCATATCACAGGGCTTTATCTCTTGGGTGACATCTGGGCACATGGGAGACTGTTTCCAGGAATTCCCAAACTTCAGTGCATTGGTCTCCTGCAGCCCACTCCTTGTTGTAAAGTCATTGCTAGACTTGTCGTCGAAGTTGCCACACAGACCACACAGTTTGGTCTGGAAAAGAAAATTAACATATCCACAGCTTTTAAATATCCATGGAAGGATATAAATATACCATGGAAGTGACAAACAGGCTAACACAACATTAAAAAGGACAAATCACTTTCCATGTATATGATGTATTTTCTTCCTTACTTCCAAATCATTTGTATGGAAATAAAACCTTTATTTGTCTGTGTACTCAGCAAATTATTCATCTGTCTTGTCTTCAGTCCTTGAAATCAATTATATTTAGTGTATTTCCCTGTTTCTGTGGTGGCTCTTCATCCAACTTATACCCCTAAAGAGGAGCTAAGCCTCTCTCAGCTGAGAAGATTTTATTTTCCATTCTTCTCAATTTATCAGAACTCAGCTATTAACTCAGGCCTGAGGGAAATACATGCTGCTCAAAACTGTTTTTATCAAAAGCTTCTAACATAATGAGCACCATTTCTTCAACCATGGGGGGAAAAAAATGACAGTGACTCATTTTTCTTGAAAGAAAATGTAGCAACTTAGGCACAATAGTGAATTTTTGGCAGTGCTATTTAAGGTGCTTCAGCTCCCCCCCGGACAACACTCTGTCCCTGTTTGTAGAACCCTGCACCTCCTCGTTCAGCCCAATGCATTCAATCCTCTACATCTCAGCCTGCTGCTCTACACAAATCAGAACCATCTCCATACACTGCAGAGGGAATTTGGGTTTAATTCAGGGTTGAGATTCCATACAGGTTTCCCAGTGTATGTACAATCAGTTTGCATCCCCCAAATTAATTTGGATGCTTGGCTTTTAATGTTCAGAAACTCAGAATATCTTAGACATTGATTTATTGCAGTCATATGCAGTGTATCCTCTGCAATGCTTTGAGAGGGACTGGGAGGATCTCCAGCAGCTCCTCTGCAAGCTGTGATATTGATAACACAAGATAAAGTGCAGAGGATATAGGAAATAAACACAGAATAAAAGAACATTTACGTTCCCATATCTGATAGATCTATTGACACTACGACTTCAGAAAAAGACAGACAGGTCCTAACTTTGTAATCAGGGGTCAGCTTGATGAAGAGAGTCGTCTTCCTGTCCCAGATGAGCATCACACCATTGCTAGCCTCGATAACGAGGTAGAGCCCCACTGTCCTGTTCCAGTACCGCACGTCATCCCCAACATCACGCTGGATTTCTTTGTAATCCTTGTTTTCCAGCTTCAGCTCCGTTTTCTGAAAGAGAAAAAGATATATTATGACATTAACTTTTATTATGAGATAAAATATTAGATGCTTGGAACAATACTGAAAACAACAGTTCAGAGCCTGGGGTGATTGTCCAGGATGACAAAAGGGGACGTAGCACATTTATTTGAGAGAGATTTCTGAGAATCTACAACCTTTAAAGATTGATTTGATAAGGTCTCTAGATTTTAATTATTACAGTTGTTTTTAGGGATGTGGCCTTGGAGCACGATTTTTTTAAAATGCTTGAATAGTGGTATATACTCACTGAGTATCGTTACTCACCCCAAGAAACATCTTAATAGCCTTTGAGCAGGTGACTCCTGTAGTTCCACAGGGAACATTCTCTGTGATGATACTGAACGAGCCAGTGGAATTGTCACCACAAAAATCCTGTTGAAAAACAGGAAAAAAAGGAGCATAAGAAAATTCAGTCGAATATTCAATTTTTAGTTCATTTTTATAACAGTTGCAATCATATAAATCTCCACAACATATAAATCGTTACTGCTGCTTCATATGTCAAATCCTACATACATATGTTTTTACACATGTGAACATATCCTAAATCTGGGAAACAAGGGGAACAATGAAATAAAATGAGGATTCTTTAAATATAAATGTCTTTGTTTTGAAAAATTAGAATTTTGATTGATTTCAGACCTGGTAATTAGCTGCTATCTCTCACTGTAAAATAGTTGCATACAATTTATGACCACTGTATTGGAGAAAAAAACCCAACTTATTCACACAGTTTGCCTGCACTGAAAATACAGAATTTTTCTTGGGGGAATGTGTAAACACCTCAGGGACAGGCATGGCAGGGAATAAGGAATGACAAAACCAAAGAGGAATCCACTTCAAGGCACTTTGATGCCATTTCAGGCCTCCTGATGAGCATTACCTGTGTAGCCACATATTCACAACTCCCATCAAAGTCATAGAATTTTCCATCAAAGGTGATGTAGTGGCCACTTCCATAGATCATACACGTCCCATAGCACACATAATTCGTGCAGCTCCAAAATCCTTCTTGGCAGGTACTAGAAGAGAGCAGAAGAGTTGAATTTTCAGATCTCACCAAGAAAGCTGCAGAGCAAACCAAGCAGCTGCCTTATACAACCATGGAATCACTATGGTTGGAGAGGACCTCTAGGATCACCAAGTCCAACCCTCATCCCAGCATCTCTGTAACCACCAGACCACAGCCTCAAGTGCTACATCCACTCATTTTTTGAACCCCTCCAGGGATGGTGATTTCACCACCTCCCTGGGCAGCCCATTCCAGTGCCTCACCACTCTCCCAGTGAAGAATTTCTCTCTAATATCCAATCAAAACCTCCCCTGGCTCAACTTGAGGCCATTTCCTCTCATCCTATCATCAGTAATTTGGAAGAAGAGAGTCTCAACTTCAGTAGTGTAAAGCCTATAACATGATTTTTGTCTGTGGTCAGCTACATGTTTTTAGAATTTATATTTAAGACAGAAAAAAATGAGTGCACTTTCCCAGTAGAAGACACCTGCTGAGAACAGAGGTAGCTATTACCCCAGTATTTTCAGCACAAAGTATGCCTGAAAACAAAGTTTTATACTTGCAGCTCTCACAGCCACTGCAGAACATAAGCCTAGACATAACTATTCATTTACTGCACAAAATATATCCTAGAAGACAGCACAAAATTAGAGCTCACCAAGTGTTGCAGTCTGCAGTCACCTTCTGTCCAGGAGAATACCACTGGTTGTTATGGAAGCAGGGACAGTCCTTCTTCTGAACACAGCCCCCTCTCCCATCATCAAAGAGACCTTCAGGACACACACAGCCCGGGACACACTCTGTCTGGTACTAAGAATTAGAAGAAGAAATCATCCCGTGATGAAAAATCACTGCATTTTAATTCTGATTCTTCACAAGCACTCTGGTATCAACTGCATTTATAACCAAAGAGCCTAATATTTAGTTCTCTAAGGTTTTTCTTTCTAGGTTTTTAATGTTTTTCTTTTCTTTTTGTATTTTCTAAGAAATGAAATCAGATTTTACTTGGGAGGCACGACTCTACTGAAGACAAGTAAAAAGAAAAAGGAGAGGGAAATCATAAATGGAATCCCCATGAAATAGAGACAACAGTAGTATCACTGTTGAGGAAAGAAAGGAAAATAAAACCAAAAAGGAATAAACTGTTAGCTGCAACTGTGTTTTCTGTGTGGCACGGTGTCATTTAAGGCACACAGAGTAAA
Organism: Merops nubicus; assembly: GCF_000691845.1. Lineage (NCBI taxonomy): Eukaryota > Metazoa > Chordata > Aves > Coraciiformes > Meropidae > Merops > Merops nubicus. The sequence goes on along the minus strand of NW_008580879.1, from coordinate 16,924 downwards.
AGAGACGTGGCAGAGAGGAAAATTGAACACGTACGTATTCGGCTTGGGGAGCGTGACAGCTGAGCTGGGCAGGGGTTTGTGAGGTTCGATTTGGGGAGGTCTTGCAGTCAAAGTAAGTCTTGCCAGGAGAACACTCTGGGACACCTGAAAGGTACGTTGTTGGGTTAAATAAATCAAGTAAAGGCTAAAGAAACCTATGTGAAAGGTGGTGATTACCGAGGCATGGATCTCAGGGTATGACTCCTCTTGCAAAAACAAGAGCTGGTGAAGACAGACAGTGAAAGTGCACAACAGTTTCACAGCAAAACAGACAAACAAAACAAATATGTGAAGGATTTGCATGGAAAGTGCAGATTTGGGGTTGGGTTGTGGTTTTTAGTTTATTTTACTTGATAGACCATCACTTACTTTTCATTCTTATTTTCACTGATGTGCACTGGATTTCTGCATTTCGGCAAACACTAGGAAAGAAGGGAAGTAGAAATTTTTTTAATCATCAGTGTCTTTAATTTAAATCTAAGGATTTGTTTATATATATTGGAGAGTGTTTATCAAAGACTTCCTGCATAATTTCTACTGCTCTTTCAAGGTGCAGTCTATTAAAGCTCACTTGTGAATTTTCACTTGGAGAAAAAGCATAGCAAGATTTCAGGCATAATGCACAGAAAGATGATGTTTTAAGGAACAGTAGATATTCTATTAACCCTTAGCACTATGCTTTTTGATGGCTCAGGAATGAGATAATAATGAAACAGAAGATTAACTTTGGTCAAAGCCTTCATTTGGGTACACAGTATGTTTTCATGCCTATTCAAATCCTAGGCTGCAAATTTATGGGCCTGTGTGCTTCATCTGCTGGATGAGACAAGGAAATGTTTCACAGTCTGTGCTGATGATTCATACAGCAAACACTTGTCAGAGTTCATGAGACAAAATACCAGAATCATGACTGTTGCTTTCAAAAGCTTGTGCTACAGTAAACACACATCAAGGGACCTTCCTCCAAGGAAAAACACAAGCAATTTGTCTCTGACAGAAAAGGAAATAGCAATTATTGAACATTAATAATATTAACATAACATTATAACATCAATAGCACTATAGCTGGCCTTTCATCTTCCTTCTGTCCCCCTGCCCAGCAAAGCCCTATTCACAGTGCAGCTCCAGAGTAACCTTTCTCTGTGAATTCCAGTACTCAGACTCCAAACAAAGCCACAATTCTCAATTATTAATCAATGACATTGCAACAGGCTGATGCTTTGCTCATGAAGACATCGTGAAACGCAGTAAAAATGTTCATTAAAGCACCAAAAAAAAAAAAAGCTAAGCAGCTTAGACCTCGTAGGAAATTTTGAAGGGCTTTTATCCCCCAAACCAAGAAGCCACAATAAAACTCACCAGCGTTCTCCATCTTTTGCCACATATTCCCCAGGTTCCAGGTATGACCCTTTGTAATAACACGGGCACTTGGAGATGGGCACACAGGTTCCCTGGTTATCCAGGTAGGTGTTATATGGGCAGCCACAGCCATCCACAGGAGCAAAGTCTTGGGGGCAATACTTTTCACCATCAGCAAGGGAACGGCAGGTTTGCTGGCACATGGTGAGGTTGTAAAGGAAGATTTGGTTTCCTGGGCAGGTAGACACTTCACTGGCTGGAAGGAAAATAAACTGATAAATAAGGGATGCAGGGTGGACAATTTTACCTTGACATTTCTGTCTTGATTTTTTTGGTTGTACAGCATGTAATGGTAAAAATACTCCCTTAGATTTTATTCCAGTACAAAACTACTCTAAGTCACAAGTAGTGCCAGCCTAACTTTGTTTGCCAGTTGAAGACTTCTTACCTTCTAATAGTCTCTAATTCCATACCCATAGTTGTTTCACAACAGAGAGCACAGCATAATAAACTCCCAGTCTCAACTATACTGTACTGCTGATGAAAAGCAACCACAATGATAAACAAAGACACTGCCAAGCAAAGACCATGGCTGGGATTCCATCAGGCAAAAATAGAAACAGCATTTTTATCTGAACCAGAGAAAGAGGGTGAAAGTGAAAAATATTGCTTTCTACTTTTAAATATGTCACCAAGAAATGACAGCTAAAGAATGGGACAGGAATTAGTAAACATTTTAAGCACTGACACTTTTAGGTCCATCAGATATTTCTAAAATACCCTAAAATCTCTTAACAATGAGATGACTGACAACAGAATTCAGAGGGAACATGTTGATTTCTTGTGGCTGATGAATTCCACGGGGATTCCTGTGCCACTACTTACTGCAGACACTTTTCCTCCAGCCTCCCAGGATGATCCCTTTGAACGCACAGGCTCTCGAGTAGGAGGACAGGGCAGCACACAAACACTCCTCATTGTCTTCACAGAGGCAAGTGTCATATTTACATTTCTGGAAAAAAAAAGAACAAAAGGGTCAGTAAGCCCAGAGGAAACCGATGGGCAAGCCCAACTCAGCTGCAGTGAAATATCCTGTGTCCTCTTTCTGATGTCATTTTTATTCATCCCCATAATCAGAACAATGGAAGGAATAGACAAAGACCAGAGACTGAAAGAGCTACTTCCTTTCATACACAAAATGTTTGGATGCTTATCCCAGCCTCAGCCAAGCCTCCTGAACCTTTAAGAAGTAGCCAGCCTCCCAACACCACCTTTCTTAAAGGATTTTGATGCCATTCTTTCTCAGTTACAACTTCAAAATGCAGAGGTCCAGCAAAATTCAAAGTCATAAAAGCAAAATATTAACTAGGACTATAAAGATCTTCACAAAATTTGAGTTCAGATCATGTTCCAGGTACCAGCAAAGGCTTAGGAATTTCTTCCTTTTTGCTCAGGTAAACTTCTCACTGCTCAACAGTGATGAGCACAGGGGAAACAGAAAACAGAGATTCTGGCATGAAAATTATTTAGTGTTACATTCCAGTTTACAAGAAATGCAGAGGAAATATTTACTTTATTTTTTTCCTGACTTAATAGCAACTATTAAGGGTAGACTTAAATTTTCTACACACACTAGTGTTACATTCCAGTTTACAAGAAATGGAGGAAATATTTACTTTATTTTTTTCCTGACTTAATAACAACTATTAAGGGTACACACACCTGCATCTCTTGAATCTTCTTTCCAGTTCAAATTTTCAATCCAACAAAAATGTGCATTAAATACAAAACATAAGAAACCAGAAGAACAAATTTACCTCTTTCTTCAACAGCACTCCAAAAGAATCTCATCACAGGAGATACTTCAAGGCAAAAACTTCACCAGCAGTAATGGGCAAGCTACTCACTAATGTCCCAAATATTTGAACTACAGATGTCTACAGTCATTCATCTGAAAATAAAGTAGTGCTAAGGAGTGGAAGGTTACAATACCTTATAGTATTCTGAAGGATCAATGGCTTCATGACATCTTGCAAAAGGGCCCTTTGGGTTTTTCAGCAGAGAACACCAATGCTCAGCATAGTTTGCTGTGAAAAAAGGAGAAAAAAATGAAATTGTATCATTATATTGATTCCATTCATCTTCCATGTGCCATGTCTAGTTGTGTTGTCACATATACAATACAAATGAGAGAACTGTGGGCACTCTGGGGAGTGGAGAAACCACACAACCACTGGACACCCATTTCTCTGCTCTGATTTTGTTATCTAGCAGTAGACAATCATAAAATCAAAAATCATATCTTACTGCTACAAATTGTCTACATGGAATTATGACAACCCTTTCCATTTGGGCCCAGAAAGCTAAGTTAAATACGGGGACAAATAATACTAGGAAATACAAGCTGCCTTTGCAGAATGTATAAAGTAATAACTTTGCTTCCTTACCTTCCAGCTCAGGATTCCTCTGCAATCATGCCCTGAACTTTCACTTCAATTTGATGGGAAATCAGTGCTCATATGTATATACTTTGCAAAAATTCTTGATTTGCATTATATTATTGATTTAAAGCTTTAAACATCACACTAGCTCTCACAAGCCTGCTGCAGTAACCTGCAGCAAACGCTGCTCCTTCTGGGAGAAACCATCCATCTGGTTTATTTGTGTGCTTACCACTCTCAATGCTGAGGCTGCAGGGGTCTTCCAGCTTCTCTGCCTGGTCTGCACAGGTGGACTGAGCTTTCCACGTGTTAGCAAAGGCAGATCCTGTAGCTTCGACCAGCCCACTCGTGGTTTTGAAGTCATCACCTGCCATCCCGTTGAAGTTTCCACAAAGACCTATTGGAAAAGAAGGTCAAAATTTACCCTAATTATTACTCATTCTAAAAGGTCAAAGGGAAAGGGACGACTTAGAAGCTCATGCAGCTGATTATTCTACCTCAATGTTAATGCATGCTAGAAGTTGTGAGGATTTAGGAGGCCTATTTTAAATCATTAGTCTCTTGAGAAGAATAATCTTCATGATTCTACCTTCATCTCTGTCTCAGGAGACGACCACCCTGATTAGTATTTTTTTATGCTTTCTGATGATATTAAAAGAACAAAATGCACTAAAAACCTGGTTTTGTGGATAGTTAAAAGTTAAACTGAAAAGGGAAAGGGACGACTTAGAAGCTCATGCAGCTGATTATTCTACCTCAATGTTAATGCATGCTAGAAGTTGTGAGGATTTAGGAGGCCTATTTTAAATCATTAGTCTCTTGAGAAGAATAATCTTCATGATTCTACCTTCATCTCTGTCTCAGGAGATGACCACCATGATTAATATTTTTTATGCTTTCTGATGATATTAAACACACAAAATGCACTAAAAGCCTGGTTTTGAGGATAGTTAAAAATTAAACTGAATACAAAAGTAAGGAATATTCTAAGAAACGTTCAGGTGCTGGCACAGGAGTGATAGCTCACTTCAATATGAAATAACAAAACCATATTTCACATTTCCTTGAGTCTGTTCTCCTCCAGTGTTGTGGTTTCTGCTTTTAGTTTCCTCCTCATGAATCAACTAGCAGCACAAATTATCACTAATGTAAAGAATACATGACTGAAGAGTCATTCTGTGGAACAGCATGGCTTTGCTTCCCATTTAAGTAGACACTTGCCTTGAAGCTTTCCTTGAACTGATTGATCCACAGTTGCAAACAGCTGCATGACTGGAGACAGCTGGATCTGCAGCTGAAGCCCAAAAGAAGTCTGCACAACAAGGTAGTAGGAAGATGGCTTGAACACTGAGAAGCTGGCTGAAAAACAAAACAAGAACCATGCAGTAAGCACACACATAGGCTGCCAAAAGAAACACATCTTATTAGATTCTAAAGTCTCTCCTGCCCTGAAAACTCTTAGATCAGGATCAAATTAATGCTTTTTAACTCTAAAAGCCTCTGGCCAACTAGATACAATGCCTGTCCTCACTAATTTAACAAGCTGATTACCTATAATGGCTCATCCCTCGAATCAGAACCAAATTCAAGTTTTCGGCAAAGCAGCTTCAGTCCTAACTGATCAATGCTGAGCAACCTGAAGAGCAAGAGGTTTTCTGAGAAAGTCCTCTCCCAACACTGTCATATTCAATAAGTAGTAAGTGTATGTCTAAAAGCCAATACAGAGCTAAATACTCCTAAAAAGTTAGATGCTTATACATAAATTCAGTCTGCCCATGATGTTCTCAGTGATGACTGTAAACTCACACTCATCATTCACCCCCGAGTTCTGCCAAAAATCTGAACAAACTTCATACGTCTCTCTGCTTCATTTGCCACCAAAAAAAATTCACTTGCCACCCTCTTCCCTTACCTGAGACATGGGGCACGTTCACTGTCATCTCATTGAGCAGCACGCTGCCATCTGGTCTGAAAACCACCACCTGGGAAACAGCAAAGAGAATCAAAGAGGTGCCAGGTACTGAGAGGAAAGAGAACTAATAAATAATAATAATAATAAAAAAAATAAGATGGGAGACATTTTGCACGTTTAGACTTCTGCCTAGAACTTAAAATCTTTGAAAGGAAGAATCTGTCTGCAAACTGAATGTGGCAACAGACCTGTAGGATACAAGGTCTTGCTAGCTGGTGTTTCACTGACATCTGCCTCCAGCAATTTATGGCAGTAATTAAATGCAAAGCTCATTTATATTGAGCATTTTGGTTTCAGCAAGTAGAAGGAAATATTGGGCCCTCAGGATCTGTAGCAGGTTCCTATTCCCTACAACAGCATGTGCCACAGCTTCAGGGTAAGGGTTTGATATGATCCTGGCAGGGTAAAAAAAGCAGTTTGTTAAACTTCCTCACAAATGCTAATCTGCACAAACAGGAATATAAAATGATGAGGCTTTGATTTGGTTTCATTTTGCTCCAGTTATGCTGGTGAGAACATGGAAAAAGCAGAAATATGGGAATAAAATTGTGCAAATGTATGTAAAATTATGTCTAAAAAAGAGTCTAGATATTCCCATAACCAAACAGAATATTCAAGTGAAGGAAAATATAACTATTTAAGAAGGTTGGATTGTATCAACATTCAAAGATGTAATTAAGACATTTTCAGAAGAGATCCCATCTATAAAATTTTATCTAAATAAAGCAAAATTCTGTGAGGGGAAGAACAATGGTGGTCTTGCTTCAGCCATCCTGGAACACACTGAGGACAAGCACACAGCACAGAGCAGAGAAAGGAAGAGAGGGAAATGTCAGCTTATTTGAATCTCATCTTTTGCTCTGTTTTGGTGTATTTTGAGTTCTTTGAGGCAGAAGCCTGAGTTGCTTTTCAGCCTGTCTGAGGTGCTTTGTTGATCCACAACAGCAACTCCAGAAGAATTAATTATCACTCCACAGTGAGCAAAATATGTAGTTTTCAGCATCTCCAGCAGGATCTACAGGGCACTTACATTTTTTTTGTTATCTGCTAGCAGCACAACACTCTTCAGACAGGTCTGCCTGTCCGTGGAGCCACAGGGAGCCAGTTCTGCCAGGAGAGCGTGACTGTCGTTTGCAGTGCCCTACAGTCACAGGGAAATAAAAATCCATTAGTCCAACCACAACTCTCACAAGATGGTTTCCAAAACAAAGTCTAAAGTCATGAGCTACAATAACAATCACTATAGAACTTGGATCTTAAGACCATCATTCCAGCCCTGGCTCTGGAAGCTGGATCACCTTGCAGACAAATTCAGTGATATGGTTTCTAGTTCAACAAGACCTTTGTCTTTCTATAGAACAGGCACTAGATATTTTAGGGACTGAGGAACAAAATAGCTGTTTAGCTCCTTTTCCCAGCTGACTTTGACACTCAGACACAGGAACATCTGTTCTAGATCTGGAGGAGAGCTTCTAACTCTGAGAACTGCCCATGTTTGCAGCCTCTATCCAAGCAGCCAGAGAGATCCTTTGATTTCTTATACATGAAGAACTCCACTGGATGAAGACAACATATGGAGTCTGCTGGTTGTATTTACTCTGCAAGAGAAAAGCCCCACAGCACATGGTACCTTGGCCAACACATAGTAGCAGTCTCCATGGAAGGTGTACTTCTTCCCATCAAAGGTGGTAATGTGGGAACCTCCTTCCACCGAACACGTGCCTGGACAGGGTAAATCCTTGCAGGTCCATCTGCCTGAATTGCAGGTGCTAGAAACAGAAAAGTCATTTTAAAATGTTTGTAGGTATTACAGGAGCTGAGAGCACTGAAAGCATCTGCACACCCAGCAAACAGCAAGATCTGCCCTGGGTGTTCTAAAACTCTATTTTTCATCATTTCCTTAAGGTTTCCCCTCAGCCAGATACAAGAAAACTGTTCAGTAAATCTGTTGTACAGACATGCAACATATATATCAACTTCAGGATGTTTTCAGGAAGTCTCCTACAAGTAAGCAGAAGATTGAAGAACTCAGATGCATTCACAGTCCTCTAAAGGATTATAAACAGCTCTGATCCTTACCATTCTTCACATTCGTTGGTGATGCTTTCTCCAGGTGAGTACTGCTTCCCATGCAGCTTGCAGTGGCACTGGCTGGCAGGTATGCAGCCTTGGGCAGTGATGTCATCATACACCGTGCCTGTAAAGCACAAAGTCAACTCTTCCAGCTCTTCCTGAGGTCAAACGTTTCCACAGAGGCAAGAATCTCAGAGGAGAAACTCTGAGGAGAAACTCTCCCAGGAGACACGCTCTCAATTCAGCACAGAAAGCAGAGGCTGAGGTTAAAACTAGGAAGAATGTGGTTTCTACTTTTTGTGACCTAAGACACCACTTTTAACCAGCTTTGAAAAATCTAAGTGCATCCATTTCTGTAACTATTCACAGATTGAAAACTAGTAGTTTTCAAAACTAATTAAAAAAACCTAATAAAAGTGTACAAGAACAATGGCAGAATTTTACATGTTTAGATTTTTCAGTCCTTCTAACATACTGTGATTGTTTTTCTATTAATATTTAAATAGAAATAAACTAGACTATTATTATAATTAGACTATTACTGTGATTTTTTTTTTCCCTAAGGTTGAGAGTAAATCTGAGAATGTTGCTCACTATCCTTCATCACGACTCCCTGGGCAAATGATGCCCAGAATTGCCTCAGAATTATTCTACCCAAAAAATCATGATTTTCTGTGTACTAGTCCACGTCAAGCAGTCAAAGGCAGATTTATCATCTGGCATTGTGCTGATATGTTTTGACTATAAAATCACTGATGAATCAATCAGTTATGACTGCCTTTAAAAAAAAAAAAAATCTTATAATTATGTTCCCCTGGTGGGGTGGGGCACAGGAATAATGAGTAGCAGTACTCATTTATGATATAATTTGTCTATATTTAATATTTTTGCAATGATCTCCTTTGCCAGAGCTCTTGGCTTTGTTCCATGTACAAGAGCTGGAGTAACACTTGCCTTCAGGGCAGAAACAACCATCCATGTAGTGTTCCTCACAAAGGCTGCTGGTCTCCAAGTGGGAGCAAGTGTCCATGCAGGGTGAGCTGCTTTCTTTATAGATCATGGTCTTAGGACAGGTCTTGGCTGAAGGAATCAGAAAGACACCATCAGTTATTTGAGGGTAAAGTCCATCATTCTACAAAAACCACTGATAACATCCCCTCTTCCCCTCAGGTCAGTGGTGTCCCAAGCCAGACACTATCTGGCAGAGCACATTTGTTTCTGAACTGCTTTCTCTTCTTTTTATATTTTCTTCTTTTGGTCTCAAATAGATTAAATTATCCCAGCATACAGGTTTTTTTTAAAGTAGGAACAGAATTTCTACTGCTGAGGAAGATTTCTCAACAACAAGGGTAAAAGAAGGAGAAAACATGCAGAACACAGTGCCCATTTCATTGCACTATTGATAGGAAATATGTGAGCTCTGTCTATAATTTTAAAAAGAATGAATGCAAACATTTCCCTGTGCTACATCCAGGAGAAATTGGGTTTCTTTATAAAACTGATGCTGCTGCTTACGGCAGAAGTGCTGCGTCCTCCACTCGCCCGGGCGGCCGCCCGCGTGCGAGCACTGCCGGGAGTACTCCGAGATGGTGCTGCAGAGGCAGAAGGAGTCCTCCTCCCCTCGGCAGGCACACTTGTCCTGCATGCAGGCTTGGATGTACATCTCCAGCTGGAGGCGTAGGCGACAGTCAGCAAAGGCAGGGGAAGTCAGCAGCCTCTCACACTCATCCCGCTGCAGAGGAAGAGGAGCAATATTTAAGAGTTATAAGCACCAGAGTTTCTAGATTCTCCCTGTCTTGTCAAAAAAACTGTTTTCTTTTGAACAGCAGCAGTTATTCAAGTAAAGAAGGAAGAAACCATTTGCCCTGGAAGGGACAACTTCCCATCTCCTTACTCTAACCCCCCACGGCACAGGGATGTCTCACTCAAGGGAGGTTCACCACTAGGAATACTTACATGGTCGTTACAGCTTGGGAGAGCCTGTGTTTCGTCAGGGTCTTCACATTTGGCATTGGGTTTGCTGATTTTCTGTAAATTCCCATAGGTAATTGCGTTGTAGCTTTCATCTATGAGAAAAAAAAAATATAAAAAGGACGTGTGAGCGCCGCAGGAATGGACAAGAAGAAGCATCAGATTCCTGGGACAGTATTGAACAAGGAAAATAGATACTATGGTATCAAATATGCCCATTAAACACAGGCCTCTGGTTTGACTTATATCTAAGTTTGCTTAAAAATTGAACGTGGTAAAGAAGGTCATTAGAGAAAAGAACACTATGACATGACTCATCTGAAATAACCTCAGACCAGGAATACAGGACTGGAGCATAAATGCTTATTCTGGGGCAATTACAGAACTCTCCCAGGTGAAACTGTCTCTCCTGTGGTGCTCCCATGCACAGTGCTTATCAGTCTATCTTCTGTGGTAGCTCTCAGTGTGGGAGATAACTCACCTCCATTGATAAACTCATTGTAGATTGGGATTCCATTGTAATCCCCACAGAGCCCACAGGTACGGTTGTTAAATTTGCTGTCCAGCTCCACCTAGGCAGTGGAAAGAAAAAGGAAAAACAGAAATATCATCTAGAGCATGAAGATATTCCATGCTTACTCAAAAGGGAAGTTGCTAAATGACAGAAGTGATGGGGAACCCAAAACTCTTTGAGAAACAGCTACTGGAAAAGAATTTGTAACACAGATGTAAAAAGTGCCACAGAAAACAGAACGGACTGAACTCCTGTATTTTAATAACAACAGTACCACTGTGCTGATAAAGAGGTAAACAAAAGTTTTGTTAAAATCACAGGATTTATTTTTTCCTCCTTTTTTTCCCCCTCTACTGAGATAAAACTTAAGGTTTGGTATGGATTAGGAAAGGTGATGGTGGCAGTTCTTTAAAAGACAGATGAAGGAAAATGCAGCTTGGATGGTGAGGGTGCTGTTTCAAAACCATCAGCTCCTTCTCAGAAAGCTCCTTCTCCCTCTCCTGAACCAGTGAGATCACCTGCATGCCATGCTGCCACCTCCACCACACTGCAGAAAAAGGAACTTTTGGGGTTTCAAATCAAGTACCAAGAGTGTCAGTTGGCTGAGTCAGCCTAACACTCTGAAACTCTGTTTGGTATAGAGCAGCCTGTTAAACACAGGGAACACCAGGGAAAAAAAGGACTTGGCTCATACATACCATCAGTGCATCTTCCTGGTTCCAGATCAGAATCAGGCCTAATTTGGCATAAACCTTGGTGTAAATGTCATTGCTCTCAATGAGCACACCAGAGCTGTAGTAAGGGGTCTTCACGCTGGAAAGAGAGAGACTTTGAGTTAGCAGAGACCATAAGGGATGACATGAATGTCTGTGATAAGCCAAATACCCTAAAGAATAGAGAAATCAGTCTCTGTCTGCCTTATCCTAGCTGGACAGGGTGCCTTGTTTTAATGAGGCATGAAATCCTCTCTCTCTGACATTTGATGTGGTAACTCATTGCCTTTAAAAGGCAAAGCAATTTCAGAGGCAAAGCCTCCCCCAAGGGCACATTTTTTTTTCAAGAAAAAAAGCCAAAATGTCAGATGTCTTCAGCCTAATGGAAGGAAAATCCATCAGCACTGTGGTTCTAACAGGGGATAGTCACTCACTATTTTACTTCAGTAAAAGAAGGAACAACATAAACAGGAGCTTTTCTTTCCCAAAAAGACCTGACAAATATTTCAGATTGAAAATTCCTTTGCATGGATCTTGCTCCTGAAGAGAGAGTTGAAAAGAACAGGCAGGTACAGGGAGTGACAACACAAGTTTGGAAAGAAAGGGATGTGTTAAGAGGAATTTAATAGATTGTTATAGTAGTTTTTTTTTTCTGTTGACAGGACCAAGCTTGTCAATGGTGACAACAAGAGCTGTTCATTGGACAGGAGATGTTTGGTAGAAGGTTGAGCATGGACAGTTTTGTTTGACAAAGAATCAATTAATGACATCTCTCCCCTGCTCTTGGGTGTCTGCTTTCCAGGGCACTATGCAATAAATCACATTCTTGAGTTTCATTCAGCAACAAGGGGACTGTGGCAAGGGTCTCATCCTACAAATTCCAGACAACTCCAGTTCAAACAGATGGAAACTGGAATCCAGCCAAATAACCAGTTCATTTTCTACAGGTTTGCCAGTATACTTGTTACCTGTCAGGATTCATGTGTCTCTGTGCACATCTCCTCACTAGTCTTTGGACTGGGAGAATTTTATTTCCTAATTTGCTGTCACTGGGATTTTTCCAAGTAATTACTTCAGGCATTTTAACATGGCCAAATGACTCATATCTAAATAAAAGGAACTCAGAAGCCATTATTTCTACTTTTGGCTGCATTGTTCATCATCTGGACAAGGAGGCCTTTAAGAGATCATGTTTTTGGAGAGGGACTATAAAACACTGGGCAGCTTTTCAGCTTTCACCTGGCACAGCATGGAATATCGATCTTTTTTCCTAATACTAGGACATTCCATCAATGTGGATCAGGTGCCAAAGTACAAATTCACACATTTTTCTACTTTACAGTTTTCACTTCAGTGCTGTGAGATGTTATTTTACATGACAAAGGATCGTGTGTCATTTAAAGAGCAATAGGGGAAATTAAGTTCTACAAAAAACTAAATCCCCTATACAGCAAAAAAACTATTCAGAAGGGCTCTGCTGATTTGTGAACACTGTCTAAAATAATTTTAAAAAAAAAAAGCCTGGTTTAAGAAAATCAATTTTTAAAGGATTTTTAAACTTGTTTTTAATTCATTTTTTTCTGAGACCTGAGCACACAATAAAGGGGTTTTTCGATTTGGAGCAAGAATGTGTTTTTTATAGCTTCTTGTCATTTTGTTGTGCATTCTAGTATGATCCTTGGAAAACTGAACGTTATTTTCTATCTTTGAACAGATTTTGATTTCAGTGGCCTTCAAAATCCAGAGCAAAAGCTGAATTCCAAGCAAAACCCAGTCCCACAAAGGCAATAGAAAGGATTTTTTGAAAATGACACTAAGATATACTAAAAGCCAGTTTCTTCCCTCATCAGATATATGTCTTAACCATTGAGTTGCTTTGGTGTGAGTACACAGACACACTGAAAGGACAAGCTGGTGATAGGGAAGGCTCAGCTAAGACACTACCTGGGCACCAGTGATGGTATCACACCAGTTCCTTGTGCAACCATGCTACAGGAGGAGAAAAATCCTACAGCTCACAGTGAAAAAGGACATACTGCCACATGGAAATTGGTGTCAGTTTTGACCTACATTGTGTCTGTTATAATCCCTTGAAGAATGGCCATTGGACCTTAAAGAGTTATGAAATCAGAAAAAAAACCCATCTCTCTTCTGCCACAAAATAAGAGAAAACAACCCTGGAGAATTTCATTCTCCTATCTGAGGATTTGCTAGACCATCTGCTAAGGTAAACTCAGGGTAATGCCATAAAACAAGCTGAACTGGGCCATTTGGTGCCAGCAGATCTGGCTCACAAGCTGCATTGTTTGCTGTAGGACCAGAGGAAAAATAGTTCACACCAATGTCTTGCTGACTTGCATTTAAATCACCCCTTAGCCCAGTCTAGAGATGAATAATACCAAAGCTTTTCTCCAAAGCCATTTTTATGCTGGATTTCAAAGGGCTTTTTTGTTAGCTCGTGGAAATTCTTGTAGCAGTTACCTTAATGCTCTACAGGAGCTGAGTAAAGAATCAACCCCCTCTCTCTTTTCCCACCACATTTCTCTGAAATACTGTTACACCAAAGGAACTTACATCCTCCCGTCCACCACAGCCACTTTTGGTCTGAGGTACACCGTGAAGTCCTTGATTGTCAGCAGAATATACTGGATCTGGGGGTGGTTGTTGTGGCTCAGAGCACGTTGGACGTGGACAGAGAACTCCTTGTAAGCCCCTCGGCAGTCAGAGGCGAAGTTGTACTCGCACACGCCCGGGAACTGGTAGACATCTCCATCAAAGGTTTTGAAGTGGTTGTTTCCCCAAGTGCTGCAGACATAGTGGTGATGGTTTCTTGTCCTTCCTGTTAAGTGATGAAATAAATAGGCATAAAAAAGGTGAAATGAATGAGGTAGCATCAAGAAAAGGTAAGTTTTGCCTTTTGCAGTAGGAATCACTCGTAATTACACACACAGTGATTCCACTGATCTCAAGCTTGATCAAGCAGCTGCCTATAAAGCAGAAAAGATGTGAATCTCTAATAGAAAACAAGACATTAACAAATACCCCTGAGACCTGGGTGTATCATAATCCTCTCTGAAGTGAAGGAACTTGTCTACATGAGGTGGGGAAACTTCACCCTCTGGCCCCTAACAAGCTGGTGCATCACTGCAATGGAGCCAAACGTGTATTTAATCTGAATTCCACTATTATTTTTAACAATATTAAATATTTCTAAGAGCTGTTTACTTCCCTGTTACAATATGTAACAGAAAGGAAACAGAATTAGGAATCCAAGAAAGCATTACTCTTACTCTGGAAGGTAAATAGGTCGAATTTTATGAAAAGATTTGTGCACAACAGGAGTTTTTTTAGGAATTATTTTTTCTAACAGAATTCCTGATTCCTATTACTACAGAACAGTCATCCTTCAGAAGGTAGGTCAGAAAAGAACCATGGTAGAAAAAACCCCACCCATTTAAAATATTTTCTTCTGCAATAGAAAAATATGAAAATTATAATTCTTCCCTTCCCAGCCATCTGTGCCAAAAAATAATACAAATTAACATAGTATGGGATAAATCTCAAGATGCTGTAGGTTAGGTGTGAACATTACCCCAACCCGGATCACCGTGCAAAGTTCATCACCTCCTCCTCCTAAAATAGTTTTCAGCATGAGAGCTCCATTTCAAACCAAGCTGATGCCAACCAGACTAAATTAGAGCTTTTCCAGGAGGATAATTAATGTCCCAATTGACAAAACAAGCTTTGTCCAATGTTACTATATGGATTTCTGAAGAAAGTACTTATGTCATTCCAAAACAATTGAAGGCACAATCAGCCACTTTCTTCATTACTGAATCAATCATCTCCCCAGACTCCTGTAGCTGCTTTCTGCCAAGTAGTTGCCATGCCTAGGAAAGTCTCGATAAGTGGAAAGAAAAATAACTGAAATTGTTTCCCAAGCACATCAAACTAGAGAATAATGCAGCAGATCTAGGTCTTAATCTCTCCAAAGAAAGCAGTATCTGCCTACATAGCCCCAGCATTTGAAAGATTAAGAAATTTGAGGTACCTTCAAACTCCAGTGCATTATTTAGATGCACCTCTAACTCTAACTTCTACCTCCTTCTAACTCTGCAGTGGTATTTTAACTCTCCCCCTCTTTTCCAGCAGGCAGTGGGAACTGAATTTCTAGTTTGGAACTGGCATTTCTAGAGCTTACCTTTCCTGATTTCGTTGGCACAGGAAAGTGCCATCCAGAGTATGAAGAGGATGGCAGCTCTTAGCCCCATGGTGGCTAAGGTGGGTGAAGTGGGAACCTCCACTGCAACCTTCTCTTTATATAATATCCCCTAATGCAATCGATTCCATCCCAGAGGAGGAGATACAAAGGGAGGAGGAAAGAGGAGGGGTGAAAAAATAGGCGTGATATTTACAGGAGATAAGAAGTAAACAGACAGGTATTTTTCACCATAAATGAAGGAATTCAGTATACAGGAAACGGGATAATATTGATTCAGTAATCATGTAATTTTTTATTGGCCTGTTTCATCTACAGGATGCTACGCTGTTAAAGCTTTCAAATGGTCACGCCAAGTTCAACCTTCAGCAACTCCTACAACAAATAGTGAATTTTGGAGTGGCTGAACAAAGAAGTCCCTTGAAGGAAGTTTAGGATGAGATACTTTCAAATGATGGCTTCAAAGCCAAAGGATTTTTCATATTTCAGCCTCCCACGGAATGATTTCTGTAAAAATTAAACCATGCTTGTGAAGCTCCTTGTAGACAACAGGAAGCCTTAGAAATAAAAATTATGCACAATAAAATTATTTTACAAGCAATTGTTGGTTTCCTTTCATTTGTAAAGGTCTAGGAAACATCTTAAGATACAGTCTAACACCACATATCATGGCCAAAATATAACTGAGGTGGGGTGACAATGTAAGCTCAAGGAATTCACAACAAAAGAGAAGCTCTATCAAACATTGTCACGATGGAACAGAAAGTCCATTGAAAAGGTTGTAGAAACTCACAACATGTTAAGCTTAAAAAATAAACAAATAAAGGGAAAAGGGGAAAATATCAGTGTCCAGAGAGAATAACAATTGTTTTCAGACAGAATCCCCCTAAACAGCCAAAAGTGCCCAGGCTAGGCTGTATGTTTTACTCATCTAAGGTTTCTCAGTGTCTAGAAATCTCTAATCCTCTTAATAGTTCAGAGTGTTGCTTACTTTGATCTCTCAAATTAGAACTTTTGTGTTTCCTAAAACACCACAGAAAGTCTCTTTTATTTGTTATTTTTATGTCAAGTCCAGCCCAGCCTCAGCTCGAACATCTTCCTGGTTTCCATCAATACATCTCAAAAGGTTTTAGATTGTCTTCTTTTCCTGCTTGAAGATACAGATTTGGTACTTCTCTCACCCTTACCCAGGGGATCATTCACTCAGCACTCATGACTGAGATAAAGCAGTCACCCCTTTCTCCTTTGGGAGATATTTTCCTCATTAGAGGAATATAGAATTGATTTTTCATCTTGGAAAATTAAAATAAAACCAGGAATGACCAGTCAGAGGAAATCATTTAGAGAAAAGAAAAAAAGAAATAAGAAAAACTATGGCCATAGTTTCCCTGGTGGTTGGCTGCTTTGCCAGGTCCTAACTTATGACATTTCAGAGACATCTCCAGTCTTGGAATTTTCTGTCCTTTATGCCACCAAAACTCTTCATTCAGAAATATTGCCTGAAAATACTTAAGAGATTCCCAAATACTTTATATTGAGCATTTCTTTTCTTCCATGTGTTTTTGCAGATATTCTCCTGTCTGGAACTACTATTGCCCCACAAAAAACCAACCAAACAAAAAA
>NW_008580878.1:0-19230 GCF_000691845.1 Merops nubicus | reverse complement strand
ATTATTAATATATAATAATATCAAATTATTATATAAATAATATTCACAGAGACTCCCAATTTTAATTCCCTCATAGTAATTTTTTTCCATTGAAAAGTAACTTTTTGGAGAGAAAAGCAGACAGCTGTTTTCTAATAACCCAGATATTATAGTTGCATATTTTGCCATATATGCCTTGATGCTTCCCACCTCTTTAACTCTGGATTTTAGTTTTACAGGGTTGTAAGAAGAGATATGGTACGTGATGAGTAAGAAGTCTCTGCTCACTAGGCGTGCCAAGGAACTCATTCTCTAGAGTTCTGGCATAATTATTTCACTTCAGAGTTTGGTTCAAGCAAAATATATTTTTTCACCAAGTTATTCATTGTGGTTTGGAAAAAATAACTAGAAAGGACTTTTAGTGTTATCCCTTTTAAGGAGTTTAGCATGTTTCTGTACTAATTTAGTGTGTCCTCGTATAAATCTTCTCAGGCTCCCTTTTTACCATATGCTGAATACATTAAAAACCTATTATACATACTCAATATTTCCTCATTGTGGTATTTTGGACATAATTATAGCTTCTTTGAAAAATAGACAAAAACATGTTTAGTGTTTTCCCCCAAACTCAAAGAAAACAAACAACAACAAAAAATCTCTTCTGAAGCAACATGAACACCGCAAACACACTCTGGACTGAAATGAAGTTCAAAGGTACAACTAAGAACAGCCTATTCTGGGTCTGACTTTACTTTTTAACTGATTTCAGTCTAAAACTGGAGTGCTACAGTTGCCTTGGATAAATTCATACATCTATTAGAAAGTACAGTTCATTTAGGGATCCAAATGCTAATGCTGTGGGGTTGTTCTGGTTGTGGTTTGTTTTGTTTTGTTTTTTAAACTTAGAATCGGTATTCAGTTTAAAAATGGGTGATATTGCAGGGAAGAGAAAAACCACAACAATTTAAATAAGGTTATATCACTGGACAATATATTAGCATCATGCAACAGCAGCACTGATCCTTCTGCAGTAAGAAAATCCATTTATTGTTTCACAGTGTGGATGTTTAGAGCACTACATGGATGTGGACCTACAGGTTTAGTGACTTCTGTGGGTTCTTTTTCTGAAATTCAATAAGACCTACAGTAATTCAGAATGTGCTTTCTAGAAGTGTGCTATAGAAATAAAGTTTATTAATACATGGCTGAGGACAAGATAAGTAAGCATAATTATCTGCAAACAATGCCTAAAGCCACAACGCATACTTTGACCATTTTGGATACTCAGAAGCTCAAGATCTGGCCCTACTACAAAATGGCCATGCTACATTTTTATGGTCTGAGCTGGTATCTAAAGCAGTCTCTGGACTTCAGTCCTCTGAATGACACTTCAGTACTCTGCATCTCCAGCTCAAAGGAAAAACGTTTTCAAGGAATATGAAGAAGAAGGGAACAACTCTGAGGTCCTAAGAAGTTCCAAGTCCAAGTAGCAGCTCTGGACAGGCTCCTGAGTGGTGTTTTGTGAAACAAGTCCATATATAAAGGAAGTCACTGCTCAGTTAGAGAAAACAACTTCTATCTTAATTGTGCTTAAATATTGTGGACTATTTCCATTTTGGTGAGAACATTAAAACAACATGGAAAGTTTGGGACTGTTATTAGATGGGTGGGTTGGTTGATTGTTTTCTCTTTGTGCTGGCATGAACTAGCGGTACATGAAAAACCTTCTAAGTAAATTTTCAAGATGTGAATATATAGTGGGTGAAGACAGAAGTGACCCTGGGGAAAGGAAAAACAAAAGGCACAGCCCCAAGAGAACACAAAAATCAGGAGCAAACCACCTGCAGGGCCAAGCCAAGCTGGAAGGTCAGATAGAATCTGACGCTGCCTCAAGGAGCAAAGAACGGCAAACACGAGCAGGTTCCCAGCTCAGGCCATCACAGGCAATCCCTCTAGAGGCAACTGGCCGAGTGGAGTGCAGAGTCCAGCAGCAGAGCTTGCTCTGCTCCACAGCCCATGAACACGACACGCTGACCTACGCGGGCACGCCAGGAGAGAGCAGAGGCCAGAGCTCTGACGTGCTCCAGGAAGAACAGCAAGGTCAAGGGCATCGCCAGCGGCCCCGGCTCCTGCCAGGGCAGGACGTGTGTTAAGCAGCTTGCAGGCAGCACACCCCAGCTGGTTACCCACAGCTAGGCAAGAAACCACCACCAGCAGCATATCAGACACTTGTATTTTTGCCTCTAACCCGATCTGCTGCGTAATCATGAATACTTCCTTAAAAGACAAAATTACATGCCTGAACTCTGGCCGCATGCTAAACGTAACAAGAAAAAGGAAAGAGAAGTTCCCTGTGATCTCCCCCACAGTCAGGAATACTGAGACTGAATTAGTATCAGATAAATACAACAAATATAAAGTAAACAAATGAACGCTCTTGCTGCCTTTCAAAACTCATTGGATATGTCAACACTGATAAGGATCCATATCACAGATAACTTTTTTTTTCCCTCCTAGAAATTTCCTAACCCATCATGAAGTGTTTTGTGCAAGCTTGACAGTGTGAAGCAATTCGGGCTCACCAGAAGGCCATTCCAAACCACTGTTCAGGTGGGTAAGAAGCTTTCACTTTCTATTCTGCATTTACTTGTGACCAGCCCATTGAGAATTTCTCTAATGTGTCAAGCAAAATTTAAGAGCCACAATGTCAAGAGGTCAAACCACTGTTTACACAGCATTTGGATGATCTTGGTAATGCTGAAGTGGTTCTGTTATTCCCTGAGCACTACCTCACCTGTTGCCACAATGCTTTAATCCTGATTTTTGAATACAGATCTTCAACAGAAAGAAGAAAATCCAGGTATTAGGTAGAGGCCAGGTTCCTTTAACACACTTCACTGGAATGACTACCAAGAACTGATGGGATTTTCTCAAATCAATATTGGAGCACAGTGTCTGAACACTGTAGCACATAAAAAAACTGGCCTGTGAAGAAAGACTGAAAGAATTGTGTTCAACATATAAGAGATTAACCTGAAAGAAATATGAAAATACTTTTTAAGATGCAGGAGACTATTACAAAGAAGATACTGATCAGTTCAGTCAGAGAGAACAGGAAACAATTCAGTTTAATTTGTAGCAAGAGTTCAGCTTGATACCAGGAACAGGATCTTCTTAATGACAAGAATCCAGTAAGAACTGCAACAAGTTTATTCAGGAGATCACAAAACTCTCTTAACACTGAAGACTTTTCAGGAATAAATTGGATACATGTTGGTCAGGTGGAGCTTTAATATACCTCTTCATCAGGGAAATACCCATCTAAAAGGTCGCTCTAACCCTGTATTTTTATCATTTTAATGTACACCTTATTTTACCCTAGGTCCAACCACAGCAAATGAAATGTCTTTGCATAGCACACTCTGCATTTCATAATAGGATATGGAATATCTCAACAAAATGGAGCTTTTCAACAGTTAATCAAGAGAACCCATCATCCTAAATCTAATCTGCATTGCTCCAACAAACCTGATCTGCCTTTTGCTTTGATGGGTGCAAGCTCAGGTTCAAGTTTATGATGATGATGATTATTTTAAATAATGACAAACAACTGAAATTTTCCAAGAGCAAATCTCCCTGCAGACAGGAAGGTGTGTACTTGATCATCCATTGACTTTTCTGGCTTAAAACACCTCCGACTGTGGCTCTTAGACTAAGGAGGACGTGCAGGCTGTCAGCATCACTGAGAAGTTCCAGCTGACATCCCAACCCAAACACAGTCTCCTTTTCAATCCAGACTTCCTAACAGCCCTGCATGAAACACATCTATCACCAAACCATACAAAACAATTTGAAAATTTCACTGGACTGCCTAAGAGCAGACATTTAAAAGTAGCTCCTAAACTTTTTACAGTCCTTGGTCTATCAACAAAACCTTGCCAATGCTGAGGCTTCAAAAAAAAAAATTCAATAAATGGACAAATGTATTAAACACCTCATCTTGCTGCATGAGCCACATTAACTGCATAATTCAGTGACTATTATCAATGACTAGGTACCTAAGTTTTATAGAAAAGTCATTATTGCTCCATTCATGTGTTTGTGTGTGATTAAAATGCAAACAATTGTACTTGTGCCTTCATTAAAGAGAAATAAATCAACACTATGTACAGCTCAAGGCTCTTAAATACAAGGTATATCAGTGTGATAACCTAAAGAAGAGATGTATACTTGTCCAAAATAAGAGAGACAGTAAGAAGTGGTATAAATAATGATATTTTAATTGACTACAAAAATGTTGGTTCACAGGAGGAAGCATTTGTTTATAAAACTGGAGACTCCTACAACAAGAAAACTGCTGGCAACATTTCCACAAGACTCTTCTTTGATAGCCAACTGTAAGCTGGAGCCTGTGCTCCAGGAGAGAGAGAGGGGATGTTCCTTCCTTCCCTCCACTGCAGCTTCCTCTGCCAGTGCATTAATTTACACTCAGTCTATAGGAAATCCAAACTGTTCTGCCAGGCAGTTTCCAGCCACTCTTCCCCCAGCCTGGAGCATTACCTGGGGTTGTTGTGACCTGAGTGCAGGACCTGGCACTTGGCCTTCTTAAACCTTACACAATTCACCTCAGCCCATTGATCCAACCTGTCCAGATCCCTCTGCAGAGGCTCCCAACCATGGAGCAGATCAACACTCCCACTTAATCTGGTGTCATGTGCAAACGTGCTGAGGGTGCACTCCATCCCTTCATCCAAATCATTGATAAAGAGGTTAAGCCTGGCCCTAAAACTGAGCCCTGGGAAACACTGCTTGTGACCAGCCACCAGCTGGCTTTAACTCTGTTCACCACAACTCTCTGGGCTCGGCCACCAGCAGCATTGCTGGCTGATGATCACCAGCAGCTTGCCTATGAATGACATTGTCTGATGACTTCCATTTAAGACCCTGCTTTCTACTGCTTGTTGCTTCGCCTGCCATTAGCTGCTGGGCAGAAATTTTCCATGCTGGGAGTCAAGTCAGAATGAACTTTCTGGAAAATTCAGCCAAAACAGGTAATTTCAGTGAAAGAAGAGGAAAAAAATATTACTTTGCCCAGCTTAATACATTCTGAGGACATCTTAAAAACAAACAAAAAGCTCACAACTATCACATAAGCAATGCTGAGCAGCCATATGCTTTGAGTCAAGTTTTAGAAGTCTGCAGGGCAATGTATACTTTAAGAAAATGGGACCCATCTGCTATCCAGGTGAAAATCTGCCAAAATTAGTCCATTTACCAGGCCTTTGCTTTTGGAAGTGGAGTAAAGGAGGAGAAGAATGTTGCACCTGCTTGGTAAATGCCTTCCCTTGCTGGAATGCTTCAACTCACAAGAAGTTCTTTATTCCCCAAACTACACTTGCCCTTGATTTGCAATCAGGAAAGTCTAGAACTAGATATGCTGCCAGTGTCTGCTGCCCAACGTTCAGTCATCGTGGAGCTGGAAATGGCAATGTCAAAATGCAGAACAGAAGCAGGATCTGCTGAAAGAGAAGTTACTGGGACTTCAGACTAGTTAGAGAGGGTGGAGGAAACCAAGAACTAGTAACTGTGGAGGACAGGTAGGTTGGGCATGATGTTGGCCACCTGAGAACTTCCTCCAAGAAGAAGACCAAATATTTCTGGAAGGAGACTGAGACCAAGGAAACAGTGTGCAGAAATGAATCTGATGATCTATGGCCCTGAGCCTGAGGAGTATCTTGATAAGCATTGAACACCATCTCAGAGAGGTCCTGTGACAATGAATTAATTTGTGGCATCCACAGACACTGTAATGGTGGAGGAGGTCGGAGGCTTGGAAACAGAACTCATTTCAGTCACACTGATGTGACTGCCACTGGAGACCAGGATGGGAGAGAAATAAGACTGAGACATGATTAAACTGGGAAAGGAGCAGAGAAAGATGTGACAATGGTGGAATCATGTGGAAGTGCCTACGTTCATTGCCATCTACCTTAGCAGACTGCCTGGATTGCTGCAACTTGGCATTCCTACAAAGAATCTTCTGTACACCCCCAAGTGCTGATCTACAGGGAGGATAACATGTCACCTCTGACACCAATTTAGGTGTTCAAGTGTGCACAGAACACCAGTAGATCCGGACCCTTTCTGATGGCTCATGTCAAGCTGATGGATGATAATCTAGCAGGTCTCACAGGCCTATTTTAAAAACAAACACAGGAACACCATCAACAAGAAAACATCCAGCAAGGCACATGCAAGAACTTGCAAGATGCAGAAGCTAAGCAGTCTTCTCAACTCAGGATACCTCTGTGACCAATTCCCTCCGTGCCATCGTCCCTCATGGATTTGGTTGATGATGCAACCTCCAATTAAAGGACAACACACTGGTTTTCCCAGCAGGATTCCTTCCTCAGGCTAAGCACAAAACTGGCTCCCTCTGGGAACCAACAAGTGGAAGGGACACTTGTTTCTAGGGCTCTTGGCTCCTCTCTTGCAATGCTGTAGTGCATGAGTTCATGAACTGCAAAAGTCATTAAAGCAATTGAATGCTTCTTAAGAAACAAAACAAAAAAACATTATCTCTTCTAATTTCACAGGACTTCACTGTGAATTTAGGCAAGTAGTTTAAATCAAATTCATCCTAGCATTTTGGTTTTGTTTTCCAGATGCTGGACTTGGCACTCAAGTCATTAACATACGGGTATCACGTGCTCAGTAAAGGGTAACACGAAATTCAAGTGCATATCAGAAAGCTTAGAAACAAGCCTTAGGTGCCCTAAACTAGATAACCACCCTCACTCTTCCCAAAAGAGAGACCCCAAACCCCAGGTAAAGAACAAATAGTTGATAATTACAGAATAGGGTTTTTTTTTAAAGGCTGTGAGACTCAGTTTCCAGGTGCCTATGCTAATAAAATCTCTTCTCCATTAGGTGTTACACACATCAGTTTATTGGTGCTTGTGAAATGCACACACATGGTGGTGGTGAGTGCTGTGAGAAGCTTCAGAACTACAGATCAGCCTTCAAAACATGGTTTAAATGGCTCATAGCACGTTGTCTCAGCCTGCCAGTCAGGAAGGTCAGGTAACACCTTTCCTCCCTGGGTAAGTGGGATTAGCCCATATGGCTTCACCTTGCCCCTGTGAAATCTTCGCAGACACTGGTGTGTACAGTCAGAGCAGAGCCCATCCTAAGTCAGCCCTGGCTCACATCGATGATCTCCCCCCAGGACAATGCCTGAGGAACAGACTGCCAGAATCAGAGTGGTTTAAAGAGCTGGTAAGGAGCTTCCTATTCAAAGGGCAGCCCAGGGGGGATTCACCAGCAGGCACAGGCTGCTTACCCCAATAAACAACCCTGGTGCCCCTAGAGATCAACCAGGGAAACATAAAAACCAGGTTTTACATATTTTAAGCAAGCACTCATTCTGTGCTCATGTTAACTCTTATGAATGACCTAAACACTGTGCTTCTGCTTTATAAAAAGTGAGAAAGTGTCATTAACTTCTATTTCCAAATGTGAAAATGGGTTAGGAAGAGCTCATCAGTGCCCTGAGTACTCACAGCAGCATCCTGGCATTCTCCTGGTAGAGATGTGCAGCCTTTCAGGGAGGTGTTTCTCCTGCTTATGTTCACTTGACTTTTCAGATGAGAATTTTACTTGTTTCTGTTCATGAAAGTTCAGTTCTTCATGTGAAAATCATTAAAGGAAGACTTCAAGGATTTTGTTAACTGACATGCCAGTTATGACAGCCTATATAAACTTCTAAAGCAATCTTTGGGAATTGTTAAAACACACTTTCAACAGTTGATGAAAATAGCTTTCAGACAGGGGATATTTGCTAAAATACATGCAAATCTACTGCATTAATATTATGAAACAAAGAACCCAAACCCAAGAGTTCTTTGATATCCTAGACACAAAACCATGAGATTCCCAGTCCACAGAACAAATACAACAGTCTGACTTGCAAATCCTAGCTGCAACCTAATCAATAGTGTGGGATTACCCATCAGTTACACCAGGGCAGGTCCCAGCATCTGACAATTCCATTTCCCCTCCTCTCTTCCCTTATTTTCCTGCAGAGACTTCCACACCTCTGCAAAGTGCATGCAATGCTTCGTGAATTTAAAACATTTAGTGAAACATTACACAAGCATTCAGAATGACAAGTTAAGTAACCTTAACACAGACCTTGAGCTATGGCACACCAAAAATATATCTGGCTTTTAAAACGGCTCCATTTATCATCTGAAAAACAAGATTTTAGAAATGGGTGCTTTGCTAGGTCAGGAGTTAACCTGCAATGAAACTAAAGTATATTGCTCTAGCACTCATTTCCATTTGCTTTCTTCTATCCTTTGTGTTTGCATTTTACTAAAGATGTGCTGAATCCTGAGACCTAAAAATAAGTTCTTTAAAGTGGGAACTAATTTGCAGCTGCATGAATGTATCTGCCCTGCTTTTCCTACACTTCACCTCTCCCCAGAAGCTTCCCGTGTTTCAAACAATAAAGGCAAACACAGCACAGTATATGAGAACAGGCCTGATGTTCAAAAAAGTTCAGCAGAAAGACACGTAGGAACATAAAACACGACCTTGATTCTTCCATGTTTTTTTGGTGAAAGAGAAGAAACATTACAAACAAAGAAAAAAACTACTTTTTGTAGGAAATCTGTTAAAAATGGGTGGTGTGTTTGGATGGTTTGCTGTAGCTGCAGGTGATGGGTTAACAGAAGCCCTGGTAAACCTAAGCACTGAGCCTTCAAGGTGCTCTAAGGAGAAGCAAGGTCCAACAGCTAACAAATAACACATTTAAGCCACCTAACATTCTAACACAGTTGGCCATCAGCTCTCAGCATACCACTGTCAAGGTTCATCATGCCCTGTAAAACAACAACCACTCCTCTCAAAGAACTTTTTTTTTTTTTTATAGAAACTGACTATGTAAGAAAAAAAAAAAGATTAAAAATTAAAAGATCCAGTATTTTTTAATCCTGAGTTACTTTCTTCCAACACGTTACAAGAGAAAGGAATGCTTGAGCTCACTCCAAGTCACATTAATAAAAACATTAAAGCAGAACAGATTTCCCGCACCCAGGATAAGTAATTGAGGATCAGAAGTTCAGGAGTTCATGACTTAAATCCTCTTTTGGATGCAAAGACCAACATTTCATCATGTTTCCTTCTTAACTCCTTACTATTCCCTTATGGAATTCACAGTCTAAGGAAGAAAGAACTTTGGCTCTGATGAAAATAAATCTGTCCCATTAAAAAGCACACATTAACCCCAGCTATTAACTTGGAGGACTATTAGCAACTTCCCTCCTGTGAAATATGACCATAAAGTCTCAAATTATTCACTCTTTATATAAATTACAGCTTTTTAAAGTGACACTCTGTAAAGCTAAGAAGATGGACGTGTCAGTAGAAATGTACACCAAAGATAATTTCCATTCCTATTGAAAAGGCAAACTAGCCATGGCCAACACCACGCATTTAAACATGGACAAAACCAACCCTTGATATATTAGATATTTACACAGGGCCCTGCAAACACACAGTATTGCCCAAAAAAGCAAGTCCCTGCTTTTATAATATTAATTTCATTCTGTTTCCATGAGAGATTTTCAATTTTTCAAAATATGTGAGAAGGGTCCCTCATAAGCAGAAAATTGACCATCATGCTGCTAACAGAACATGGCTCCTAGACTGATTTTCAGAACATGAGTTCAGCAGCAGTGCCAATCACATCTTTCTCCAGTAATTCATGGAAGGATATCTCCTCTGCTTCTTGTACTCATAGAATCATACAAAGGTTTGGGTTGGAAAGCACCTTAAAGATCATCTAGTTCCAAGGCCCCTGCCATGGGCAGGGACACCTCCCACTAGAGCAGGTTGCTCCAAGCTCCATCCAACTTGACCCTGAAAGATCCAGTGTTGGAGGATCCACAACTTGCCTGGGCAGCCTGTTCCAGTGTCTCACTACCCTCACAGTGAAGAGCTTCTTCCTAATGTCTAAAGTAAATCTCCCCTCTTCCACTTTGAGCCCATTGCCCCTTGTCCAGTCACTAGAAGGGGCAATATTCTGCAAATGCAAAGTCACTCATCAAAAGTTCCAATACTAACTTGTGGCAGAACTTGAGTGGCCAGGAAATCTTTGTTTCAGTAAAACTTTAAAGCTTAATTACAGACCAGTAGTCCCAACCCTCAGTATATGTTGTGCAGCACAGGGTAAGGTAGTTTCCCAGCTGGTACCTGGCTTAGCAGAGGCAATAGATGGTCTCCAGCCACCACCCATCTTAGGCGCTCACATACAGTCAAGAGGTACTCACTGCCAAAGCATGGAACAACTCTGCTAACAGTTCATCCTGAACTATCTCAGGGCACTTGGGATAGAAGGTTGAGCAGTGAAGAAAGCCATCTAAGGGACTAGTTACATGGTGAGGTTCTCAGCAGTCTTCATTCACTGCTGTTTGATGGGCTGCCTCAAGTCTCCTATGACCTTTCAGAAATCCTCTTAACACCTACCCAGACATACTGTTCCCTCCAAGGCTGTTGCAATCCTTAAGCCTTCAGTTCTCAGTCACTGGTGCTGGGCACTCCAGAGCATAAAATTATTTCAGGGCCTTCTTGAAATATTTAGGATAGTCTGACAACAGACCCGCTTCTCCTTCAGCTGCGAGACTGCCTTGAAGCCCACCAAGGGTCATCACACCAGTTCTCTCACAGCAGCGAATGCCAGAAGATTGTAGAAGGGTTTGGGTTGGAAGGGACATTTCAAGGTCATTTTGTCCCCCTGCACCGAGCTGGGGCAGCTTCAACTAGAGCAGGTTGCTCAGAGTCCTGGCCAACCTCACCTGGAATGTTTCCAGGGATGGGGCTTCTACCACCACTCCAGGCAGCCTGGGCCAGGGGCTCACCACCTTCAGAAGAAAAAAAAATTTCTTCCTTATATCTCATCTGAATCTCCCACCTTAATTCTCCACTTAAATGGGGAGATCTTTTTTTATAGGCTTCTCCTTTAAGTACTGGAAGGCCACAAGAAGGTCTCCCTGGAGCCTTCTCCTCTCCAGGCTGAGCAAGCCCAACTCTCTCCTGCTGTCTCCCAGCAGAGGAGTTCCAGCCCTTGGAGCATTGTTGAGGCTTCCTCTGGCCCTGCTCCAACAGGTCTGTGTCTTTCTTCTGCTGAGAATCCTCCAGACACAAAGACTTGAGAGACACAAACGAACTCCTGGTTTTGGAAGCCCCTCTTACATACCTGAGGCTGGCTGGATCAGTGGAGAGAGGCAGTGAAGATGTTATGGGAGTGTATTGAAAAGAAGGGGGTGTACACACACACACTCAAAAAAAGCAAGCACAACACCCTGCAGCTATGATAAGACAGTGCTAAGATTTCAGAAAAGTGCATTTAACTGTCATTAAATCTGGAAGGGAGAACTGATCCACAGTCTGAATTCCCACAGTGCTGGTGAAAAGCACTACCCCTGTTACTAAAAACACACCCTGCCCAGCTCTCTGACAGGAAGGAGAAGTTGGGTATCACCACCTGCATTCACTGGCACAGATCTCCACCAAGAAAACCATTATAAACTGCATCTTTTTGCCCGTTCACAAGCAGGCTGCAGCACATCCTATTCTCCCAGAGGTCCTAGGTAGGCAGGATTTCATCCAGCTAGTTGATTAAAGAGATTAGTTCACTCAGTCACGTCATTAGAACGAGTGTCACATTTCTAGCGAGCACAAGGAAAGGGCCAAGCTGCAGGAGAAAAAAGCTCCCTTCACTGACACCAGTGAAGATGTTTTCTATCAGCTACAGTGAATTGAAAGGTTGCCAACCAGAGGGTTTGGTTTTTTTTTTAAAAAAAAAATCATTCTTAGGCAGAAGAGACTTTCTTAGATACGGTTCAACTCTTTCTCATTACATGAAAAAATAGCAACAAGGCACATACTTAGCAAAACCCTGGGGAAAAAAAGCAAGAATGTTTTGGGGTTTTTTTCTGTTTTTAATATTACCTATGTTGCTCTCAGTTCACTTTCTCTCCTACCATCATTTTATTTATTGTGAACACTGAGTTCTTCCAAGACCAAAAAAAGAAGCACTCCATCAACCAACCAAAGAAATGGTGCTCTCTCCTACAAACCCAGGTGCTCCTTGGGCATCTTCCTCTTCCCCATCTCCTTGGTCCCACTTGGATCTCCCACTTGGTCTCCCCTGGATCTTCCCGGGTCCCACTCATCCATGGTAAATGTGGCCTTATGGATTTTGTTGCTGCTACAGCCTCAGGATGAGAAATCTGCAAGTGGGGAATATTTCACGGCTGCGATGCCGGTGAAGCTGCAGACAGCTATAACAAATAACTGCAAAGGGGATTTTATGTTTTAAATTGTATAATATCTACCTTACGAAGGCGTTTTTACTGAAGATTGACAAGTGTGGGAAGTGTGAATTGTGCAAGTGTTCACAAATTATAAGGATCCAAAAAAAAAGTTGAAATGCATGTGTTATAATATTGGGGAGAGGGGAAGAGAGTGGAGGTGTCAAAAAAAAAAAGAAAAAAAGGGAAAAAGGGAGGCATTTTGTGAAGAATTTGCCTAGAAAAATGAAAATGGTACCGCTTCCTCATCGAGGTTCTCATTTTGCCAGACCCCACCTCCAGTGCTTTTCATGTCTTTATTTGAACGTACATTCTACAGACACCAACTCCTTAAAAATACCTTTTATAACCAGCACTAATAGCAACTTCATGATGGCATAATAAAAATATAGCACTCTTGTAACACGTACAGTTTATCTAACAAATTTATCTGAGGTCTGTAGCCACATAATCAAATTACAAAATAATTCACCGACCTCACGCTTTCTTTAGAAAGTGCCAAATCCTAGGAAATTCTAAACAAACAGCTATTATGAAAAAATATGACTCAACATTCACCAGAAACACAACCAGACTGACTGCTGTAGTACCGTTTTAACTGAAAAACACCAAACCACAACATTTTTAGGAACAGTGTATCTAATCCCCCAAAAGGTAAAGCTGCTGTAAATGTAGATGGGTTAATGAAATCATCCTGACTCCACTGATCTTGCCTACAGCCTCTTAGGCTCTACTGCTGTACCCTGCTCACGACACCACCAAAATGGCTCACCAAATACCAACATCCAAGCCCAGGTGAAGGAGTGCCAAGGAAGCCCCAGGGCTCAGCAAACCCTGCTCCACCTCCAGCAAAGCACAACGTGGGTTTGCAAAGGGCAGTGGTCTGAAAATAAAAGAGAAAGCACAGCCTGGAGTTGAGAAGCTCCTCTAGAGGAAAACTGGGATCAAATAAAAAAGATGACAGGATGATGAGTGTGAACTGTAAAAGAAAAACCCAAGAGAGTCACATGGAAGATGGTGGCTGTAAAGGGAGGTTGTTGTGACCTCTCCAGTCCAGAAAAGCTGCAAGCAGACCTGCAGGTATGTTCATGGTTTCCAAAAGACATTCCCCCAGACTTATTTCTTTTTAACAGACAATGCCGTGCCTTAGACAAACTCCTCAGTCAGAGGTTACTAATCCTCTTTCTTTACAAGGAACATGGTCTCAGAAATCTGGATGCAAGACAGACACGTTAAAAGAGTTGCAGCTTATAGAGCCAGCACTTAAACTTGGGGAGAAATGACCGATCCCTCCTGGAACCAAATGGATGACTGGAGCTCATGAGGGAATGATTAACAAAAGGAAGGGGAAAGGACATGAGCTCAGTGACTGTGACATAGATAACCTAAAACAGATTTCTTAATAGTACTCTGTATTTCTTTGTCCTCCATAAATTATGCAGATAGATGTTTTTTAAGGGTTTGGTTGCATTGCTAAGCAGAAATTCATTTACTATATCCAATACACTTACAGGTATACATCTTTTCTGCCTATACAGACACAATTATCAGTACCATAGACAAAAAATAAATGTCCAATTCTGAATCAAGACCACTCCCAGCTAATAAAAATATTTCCATTTCTTGCACTGAGGTCCTGACTTATGCTTCAGAGAATCTTAAAGACACAAAAGACCGTGTGTTTATAAAAAGATTTCAAAATAGACCCAAAGCCTTTGTTTGCTTACTCATAAACTCATCATCTCCAAAGGAACAGCCTGAGTGATTCAGATCTTTAGGTAGAGTACAAATGCTGCTGAATGGCTACACAGAGGCATTTTCTACTTGGTGAAGGACACATGGCATGAGGATGTAGTTTAGATCTTTATTCCACAAAACTCTCAATAGCTGATCAGCAGAAGGAAGTTAACAGATTCCCTCCTCATGCAACAGCAAAGGAAAACATGTTCAAATACTTATTTTTGGACACAGTAAGACTCCAGAAAGTAATAAGTGTCCATATTCACTGTATGGTGTAGTAACAACGCAGGAATGGATGGATCTACCCTTAACTCTTTGGTGACATACTCTGTAAGGGATGGAAGACATAGTATCATATGTCAATTAATATGGATGTGCTTACTAAGTCTGGAAAGTAAATCCTGGCAGTCTCAGCTGCCAACATCTTGTACAGAAATCTTTTTAACTCCACCCATATGCAATATTAGTCTTTGGATGTTGCCAATACCACTGAAACATCGTGGTTTGAAACCCACAAAGTTTTAAATGCAAAATACAGAACAGATGAAGCAACGTGTCTGTTTTTTAAGCAATT
Source organism: Merops nubicus (assembly GCF_000691845.1). Classification (NCBI taxonomy): domain Eukaryota; kingdom Metazoa; phylum Chordata; class Aves; order Coraciiformes; family Meropidae; genus Merops; species Merops nubicus. The sequence continues at coordinate 4,560 of NW_008580878.1, read as the reverse complement.
ACTCTTTGTGTAGCATACACCTCCTGAACTTGGGAGTTAGTTCTTACATGATCTGTGTTACAAAGGCTGTGAATTAGTGTCACCCAACAATTAGCAGCTACATATGTCGCACAGCCTAAAAATAAGAGTATCAAAGGGCAATAAAGTCACACTTTGATGTAAGCTAGTCAACAGAAGGATGTCATTTCACGTGAAAGACTGCAGTGCTATGGCCCACCACTTCTCTGCAGAAACCATAGTATCCAAATACCATAAAACACAAGCACCTAGAACTGACTGCAGCAACTACATCTGATTTTCTGCACCCTTCCATTTTGCACACAACAATTGTGCATGAAAACCCCACCACTGGATTAATGTGTGGGGTGCTGGCACAGTGTTAATGACTCCACAATATGGTGTACACCATCCCCTTCCCTCCCAACCACAGAGCAGTAGCCCCCTGGGGACAGTCTCATCCCAGTGGTGCCCAGCAACAGAACGAGGGGCAACAGGCACAAACCAGAACCCAGGAGGTTCCATCTGAACAGGAGGAAAAAATTCTGTCCTGTGAGGGTGGCCGAGCTGGGCTCAGGCTGCCCAGAGAGGCTGTGGAGTCTCCTGCTCTGGAGAGATTCCAAACCTGCCTGGCTGTGACCCTGGGCACCCTGCTGTGGGTGAGCTGCTGGAGCAGGGGGCTGGATGAGATGATCTCCAGAGGTCCCTTCCAACCATGCTGGGATTCTGGGATTCTTCTTCCCAAGTAACACATTACAATGCATGTACCAAAGAGGTTCACGGAGAAGTCAGTTCTCCCAAAATTGAAGAGCCAACTCCTTTTCTGAGTTCCTACATCTTGCCCATTTTCAATCTGAATTTTCAGCCTTGGACACAACACATCAGACAGTCCTTGGCCAGGGCATTTTCTCTTACCAGATCTGTTCCTGAATGCCAATCTAGGCTGCCCTGCAGGTAGGACAACCCTGCCTTCCAAAACCCTCAGCAGAACAAAGAGGCACAAAGACAAAAAAATCCCAAATAATGAAGTTGACTATAAAGAAAAACCAGCCATGCTCTTGAATCCTTTAAAAGATGACTCAGCTTGTGCAATACATTGGGTTGTAGAAGGGAAGAGATGCTCTGACCATAAGACAGACAAAACCTTATCCACACAATGGTTTGCCCACTTCCAACGATCTGCTGGGTCTAATGTGCGTTCTCCTCCCATGAGCTTGCTTTGCACTGTGTAATTAACAGGGTGAACAAAGGAACAGAATACCCACCTCAGCCACCAAGAAGGAAAGAGGACTTTATTTGCACTCTGTTCCACAACCACACTGCATCAAATAGTGCTTTTTCAGCAGTGGAGGTCAGGAGCCTGGGCTATATTTATATTTACATGAAAGGCCAATCCCATCATTAACACTCACAATACAAGGAGCCATTTGGGGAATGGAAGTTCATAAATCTCCCACATTTACCAAATGTAAAACAAGGATTATTCAAAGCTTCCAAACTTCCTCGGATGAGAGGGTGGCAAGAAGGCAAAATAAGCATTATGCAAAAGGAAAAGAGGTCTGCCAGTTGTTGAATAATGCTGGAGTTTGAAGATCTAACACTGTGATTTTCTGGAGAATTGGTGGTTTAGAGCTTAACCTTCCATGACTGTGATGAAAAGCTGCACACACCAGCCTGTCCCCTCCACAGTTCATCAGCTTCAGCTCACATACAACTGATCTCCTATTAGAAAGAAGGTTGCTTGATGCACGTTCCCCTACAACAGCAATATGAATATTGAGAACATATAGTTCTTTTTCTTGTTTTTTGGGAGAATGGGGGGTTTGGAGTTTACCCTTCCATGACTGTGATGAAAAGCTGCACACCCCAGCCTGTCCCCTCCACAGTTCATCAGCTTCAGCTCACATACAACTGATCTCCTATTAGAAAGAAGGTTCCTTGTTTCAGTAGAGCTTGATGCACATTCCTCTGCAACAGCAATATGAATATTGAGAACATATAGTTCTTTTTCCTAGTAGTATTTTAATGCTCTTTACACAATGAAAAGTGAAAAATCCTCCTCCTGATATCCTCAGAGTAATAATTTATCCTGGTCCTGCAACTAGCTCTGCACATTTTTTCTATCTTGAGTCTCAAATTTATTTGAAAAAAGACTTCAAACAACTAAAACAAAGACTCAAAGGCAAATGAGCAGATGTCTAGAGGCACGATGGTTTATCCCTTCTTTTTTTTTTTAACTTTTAAATGCATTTTATCCAAAGAGCTCAGGAAGGCAGAGCCATTAAACTGTGCACAGACAGTATTTACCTGTTTTCCATATGACCTGCTGTCTGCTCACCTGCCTTGTTTCCTCCATCTAGGCATCTTATGAATTTCAACAGTATTGGCTTCAGTTTTAATAGTTTGATACATGATGAGATCTTCACGACATACAGAAGACAGAACAGACAACTGATGACTTCAGGCAAGGGAAGAAGATGACAAGAAACCAACGTGTGATTCTGAGGACAGGGAGGTGACATGAGGTGAACCTGTCCCTGGGCTGGTTTACAACCCAACACACCTACCCTGGAAGAACTGTTCATCCACATATGAACAACTGGGCTCAGGTAAGAAATCACAGAATCATTAAGGCTGGAAAAGATCATCAAGTCCAACCATCAACCCAACACTACCATGACCATGTCCCAAAGTGCCACATCCTCATGTTTTCTGAACCCCCCCAGGGCTGGTGACTCCACCAGCTCCCTGGGCAGCCTGGGCCAATGTCTCACCACTCTGCCAGGAAAGAAATTCTTCCTGATATCCAATCTAAACCTCCCCTGGTGCCACCAAAACCTATTTTCTCTCTTCGTGTTGCTAGTTCCTTGGGAGAAGAGCTCAACACCCACCTCACTCCAACCTCCTTTCAGGGAGCTGTAGAGAGCCAGAAGGTCTCCCCTCAGCCTCCTCTTCGACAGGCTAAACACCCCCAGGTCCCTCAGCTGCTTCTCACAAGCCATGTTCTGGAGACACCTCACCACCTTCACTGCCCTTCTCTGGACCCACTCCAGCCCCTTGATGTCTTTCTTATCCTGTGGTGCCCAAAACTGACCCCAGGACTCAAGCTTCGGTCTCATGAGCGCTGAGTCCAAGAGCATGAACCCTTTCCTACTCCTGCTGGCCACACTAGGTTTGATAAAGTAGTGTAAATAAATATTTAAAATTTTAGTAATGTAAATATTTGTTTAATATTATGTAAATAAATAGTGTAAAAAATATTTTTTGAAAATACTGTAAATAATTTTGACTGCCTGTGACCAAGCCAAGTGATGCTACTTCAGAAAAGCTGACTCAGATACTTAAAAGTAGTTCTAGCCCCCTTTAATTAGCACAATATTAAACCTGCAGCCAACTTTTTAATGTATTAATGTTGTCTCTTTTCAGTGACTGGGCTATCAGTACCTTATTACTAACATTCAATATTTTGTTCTTTGCCTTGTGTTGACAAGTTTCACTGATTTCCAAGCCTAACACTAGAAACATGACAACAATAAAGCCACTAAGATGATTCAGGCTGCTGCTGTCTCCCTGCTTCCAACAGCATCCATCAGCCAGACCCTGGCTTTGTACCCAAATTGTGGTATTTAGGAAAGACTGATAGTGCAGTGCCTAGAACAACACAGCCCTGGTACTTGTGCTGTGCTTAAAAAGAACCAAAACAAAATGATTCAACAACTAGTTCCATAGTTATTGAATACAATTTAAATATGGTTGTTGAAAATAGTTTCTGGACAACATTTTGGACAAGGGGAACTCCACAGCTCTGTCACATATGTTTTCTCAACAGCTGAGGAACTTCAGTAGTGCCACCTCTACCTGCTGGTGTCCAGGTGGGGAGAAGAGGAAATATTTCTCCCAGCTAAATGGCTCTCAGCAGTTCACACAAACTCAAGTGACAGATGACAAAATTTTGCAGCTCACGCTGACCTTCTGTTTTCCAGCTGCCCCACTCAAAGCAAAATCTAAAAGTAGAAATAGAAGCATGTTCTTTTTAGCTGTAATTAAAATACAGGTCATCTGCATGACATTAGCTTCTTGTCTCTTAGGATTTGCTGCCACCACGAGGATTAAAGATATAATGCAATGAACACCAGGATTCATCTAGAACCACCCCTGGTGAAGAGCAACACTAACTGCAAACCCTTCTCTGGGCAGTCCCACTTCTGGGTTCGTTACCCCGCTGGAGACTAGGGCTCCTGATTCCCTCTGAAAGCCTTGAAAGGGTTAAAGCAGGGAGAATTCAGTGACAAATCAAGCAGGAAAGCTCTCCAAACTGGCTAAAATGTCCTAAGCCAGGAGCCTACAGCTGGGATTCTACACAGCTCTTATTCCTCCTGCCACATTTACATGCTATTTATGCCTGCAAGGCTTATTGAAAAGAAGGCCCCTTTCTAATCATCTTAATGGGCCACAAAAATCACACAGCCATGCAAATTCTAGTAGAGCCCAGTATCACTGGCAATAGTAGCACCACTAAAATGCCACGCTTGCTGTTTTGATAAACAAATCTATTAAAAAAAA
>NW_008580877.1:10628-13761 GCF_000691845.1 Merops nubicus | reverse complement strand
TAGCAAAAATGATGGAGAGTGGTACAGTGATGTAGCAAAAATGATGGAGAGTGGTACAGCGATGACGTCAGTCAGTTCTCCCAATACTCTTGGATGCATCTCATCAGGGCCCATGGATTTATGTATATTCAGTTTCCTTAACTGATCTCTAACCAGTCCCCATTGACTAGCATAAGACTAGAGAGTCTTCCCTCCTCCAGGCTTTCCCTCCTACATCTAAGGTCTGGAGTTCACAAGGGCTGGTCTCAAAGTTAAAGACCAAAGCAAAGGCAGCATTCAGGAGCTCTGCCTTCTCTGCATCCTGAGGTATCAGGGCTGTGCCTCACTCAGCAGTGGACCCACACTCCCTCTGTTCTTCCTTTTACTACTGATAGACTTGAAGAAACCCTTTTTGTTCTCTTTTACTTCCCTTGCTAGTTTGAGTTCTAAGAGGGCTTTGACTTTTCTTATTGCCTTCCTGTCTGACAGTTTTCCTATACTTCTGCCAAGGGACAAGTCCCTTCTTACATGAGCTATACACTTCTTTCTTCCATGAGATTTCCTTCAGAAGCTCCCTGCTCATCCATGCAGGTCTCTTAGCCCATCGACCCGATTTTTTACACATGGGAACACACATATCTCAGGCTTTGAGAAAGTGGTATTTAAAAACCGACCAGCTTTCTTGGGCCTTTTTAACCTCCAGAGTCTTAGTCCGTGGGATTCCTGCAAGTAGATCTTTGAAAAGTGCAAAGTTAGCCCCGCAGAAGTCCAGGTTTGTAATCTTACTTATTGCCCCCCTTCTACCTTGTAAAATACTAAACTCCACCATGTCATGGTCACTGTTGCCAAGGCTGTTCCCAACCTTAATGTCCCTAATGAGCCCTTCTTTATTTGTTAAGAGAAGGTCCAGCAGTTCACCTCTTCTCGTTGGTTCCTCCACCACCTGCATTAAGAAGTTATCATAGATGCACTGTAAGAGCCTTTTCGACTGAACTTGCCTAGCTGTGTGGGCTTCCCAACAAATATCAGGGTGATTGAAGTCTCCTATGAGTACCAAGGAGTGTGTTCAAGAGGCTACCTCCAGCTGTCTGTAGAAGGCCTCATCAACATCATCTTCTTGGTTTGGTGGTCTATAGTAGACTCCCACAACAGTTTCACCCCCCTTTGCATGTCTCTTATTTCTTACACACAAGCTTTCAACCTGTTCTGCCTCCCCCCTGGATAGAGATGAAGGGGCTAATTAGCTTGTCTGGAAAAATAAGTTTTTTGGAAAAAGGGGCTCTGTCAAAGTTACTTTACAATTTATTTGTTTTTTAAACAAAAATAAACCTTTGAATAAACTTGTAACTTGACAGAGTGTGCTGCTTCCAGAGTTGTTTCTTTTCTCGATATTATTCTGAAAAGAGGAGAAAAATTGCCGATTTTTTTACTCAGCAACAGAGGTTGCTTTTCCTGAAAATGTAGACATAAAAATATAAAGACGTAATTTGCAAGCTAAAAAAAGATATATGTCCTGACAAGGAATGAAAAATATAAATCATAATATGAGAAGAACCAAGATATTCTTTTTTTTCTGTAAACAACTTTCCTGATTAATATGATGCATACCTTTCTGAGCTACTGTAGCTCTCTTTTTCCCTGGCAATTATGGCATAATGCAAGCCTCTCCATCTAATAACAGAAATTAATAGAACATTTCGTTCAATTAGACATGTGAAAAATTCTTTTCCAAACCAAACCACCACACGGTGTGCAGCTTTTAGAGCCGGAGAGCGTGTGATCTTGTCTTCTCGCCTTTGCTCATTCCGTTTACATAAATTCTGTTTAAATACCAGTTAATCCTAGTCACTTTGCAGCTCCTCCCTGAAAGGACTTTCAGCACAAGTGCCATGCACAGCAGAAGAGGAAGAAGGAGCAGCAAGCTGGTTTTGTCCACAGAGCAGCTAAGCAGTAAAACCACCAAGGATGCATAACACAGGTGGGACAAGTATTTTCCCCATTCACTCCTTCTGCCAACAGACATTCAAAAAAAACCCAGTAATTTACCTGCTTTTTTGTTCAGATTTGCCAGCAGATATGTGCTGTGAAACAGGCTTTCCTGCCTTCAGGAGGTACCCCAATAACAGTGCTCCAGTCGTTCCTAAAAGAAGTAGGATCCCGTTGCCATAAATCAGACTAGCAACTGCCTGTGGGCTTGCCACTGATTTCCATGGAAGCAGGATCATTCTCCACTTAAAGTATCTCTGCTCTGAGATTATTAGAGATATAGTGCTAGTGAAGATTTCACTGCAGTGGTTTTGCTGTTACTGGTGTTAGTAATGATTTATTGTGGTTATTTCATTAAAGTACTGAGTTGTAGGCAACATACAGATACAAAAGCTAAGCTAAGGACTCAGCAGGAGGTTAAATGACCCCTTATAATTAACTGCCCCTCTTTTAAAAGGCCAGTGGTCTGAGGAACCTCCTGATGGGGAAGACATGAGGAGAACAGGCTTTGTTTTAATAAATTAAAAGAAGATGACAAAAAAAAAAAAAAAACCAAAACAACTAACCATTGCTGTTTTCTTACAGTGTAAGCATTCAAAGGTCTCTAGAGATCCCTGTGTCATCATGAAGTATCAGCCTTGAAGTTTAACCTCAGTTAATCCATCTAAAGGAACTGGTGAATATTCTCTTGATCTGTAATGTTTATAGGCTTTGGAGAGGGAAAAACACAGGGGAGAGATTTAAAGCCTCAGACAAGCAAAACCTTGCAGGTATGTGCTTAACCTTGAGTGCTCTCTTCTCTTTAGGCAAGTGGCTGAGCATTCCCTTTTAATCTCATCGACATTTTCTAAATCCTGTTGTTTTCCATGGAGCCCACAGGTATTACTAGAGGGCTTTGTGGAATAGTCTTTGCCTTTCCACTGTACTGCTGATCCTTGAGCTTCTGCTACCTCCACCAGCTCCTATTGACATTCCTTTTTCAATAGTTCTATTTATAGTTCTTTTAGGTGAGAGGCCACCATTAAATCATAAGTTGATTGCTTTCTTTTCAGATTACTTTATTTTGAAATCTCATATGTACTCTCTATAATGTTTCTAATGCATACAGCAAACAATCCTTTCCAACACTGATTTATTTTATATGATGTCATTAATGTGTCTCTAATAT
>NW_008580877.1:0-10597 GCF_000691845.1 Merops nubicus | reverse complement strand
CCTGCTGCATGTGAGGAACTGCTCAGAGCTGATCTCAATTAGCTGAAGGAAACTCGAACTCATTCCTATGAGCAGGGAATAACTGAGGCTCGTAAACACCCTAAAGCATTTTAAGAAGGTAATGAAGTCCAAGAGAGTCCAGCAAGGACTCTGCTGGCACTTCTTGGCAGGGAGAAAGGTACAGTGCTGGGTCCTGCCAACTCATTTGCTTGTCCCCTTGTCTCCTGCCCACCTTGCCAAGACAAGGAACTGGAGATCTCCTGCTGGGCCACCCGCCTGGGCACTTGCCCACTGGGGCCTCCTCAGTTTCCAGCTCCTCTCCAGCCTAAGAGGCAGAGCTACTGTAGCTAAGCAATATTTTCCATCTTTTTCTGTTTCACAGAAAAGCAGTTTCACCATCAGTTTGCGTATCCAAAACCAAAACAAAGTAAAAGGAAAGCCCCGCATTTTGGAGCCCTAAAACTACCCTTGAAAATATTGTTTCCCCAGCTTCTCAAGTAACAATGAGTTATGCTTTCATATCCGTATCCTAAGCCAACAGTGGTGAAACATTCATCAGAAGGTTAGTATGGCAGGGCTCTTCAGCCCACCATGAGATTCCCCCCAGCTATGCACTCAAATTACAGATGCAACTATAGCACACAGAGGGGATGTTCAGTGGAGTATCATTCAGTTTAAAGCCAACAGTCACAGGGGAGAAGCTGACAAGAGAAAAGGATGAGGGCAGTACATTAATGAACCCTCCTAAATCAGTGTGTGTAACTGTCTAGCATCTTCAAAAAGACAGCAATCAGCACCCAGAAAAATAACTCATTGCAAAAGAGATGTCTCTTTTTACAGCTGTGGTTATTGCTCTGGCTGCACAGGCATTGTGTGCAGTGTATTTAGAGATAACATCTGACACATTTTTTATTTTCTGATAAAAGAGGTGTATTTTACTCAATGGTATTGATTTATTCCTTCCCTTGCTTAAATAGAAAATTGTCCTTTAATCAAGATTTCCTTGTCAGCTCAGAGGTAATGAACTGTTTTCCTGACATGATTTTCCTCGTAACAGTTATTAGCAAGCTCTCCATTTCATTATCCAGAATACACTTTCCTGTACTACTGTCTTTTTTTTTTTTATTATTACATTTGTTTCATTTTGCAGCAGTGAGCTGATTATAGTTTTATTAAAACACAACAACGACAAAACCCAGTGCACTCCCAAATACGTATGAGTCTGTGGTGGATGGAGGAACCATTTTTCTTCCTTCACTTAGAGCAGAAAAATTGTGCTGCAACAAGAATTTCAGTAATTAATTGGTACGAGTGATTTTCACAAACATGCTCCTGCTGGGAGACCTTTTGCTGCAGATTAACTTCTACATCCACTTCAGCCAAAAAAATAACAACTAACGAGCAGTTCGGTAACCTCCTTCCCCACTGCACCAAGCTGTTCCTGCAGTCAAACTTTCTGTTTTTCTGTGCCCAGCCATTGTAGGAAAAAGGACCACTTGTGAAGAGGTAAGATAAAAGGTGGCCAAGCACTGGTTCTAATTTTCTGTTTGTGTTCTCAGGAGAGGTTTTGGCATGCCCCTGCTGTTTCTGATGTAGATTACTGATTCGTAATTGGGACTTTGCAGTAAGAAGCTGGCTCATTTTCCATGTGGTCGAAATTGCTTCCTGATATTTCTCAAAAAAGCACAGCTGGGATTAGAAATAGCTGCAACATCTCATTTTTTGAGATCTGCTGGTTAAATGTGATTGTTCTGGAGTCATGCACACCCTCTGCCCAAAAGCCAGATTTCTGTATGTTGTTCTGAAGAGGAGTCCATATGTCTGACCTCCATGTGCAAGCCGAGCCTCTTCCTCCCACTGCCTACAGCTCAGTGGCATTGTGGCTGCAGGACACTTGGTTCAATGAACCAGAGGATAACCAGCACCACTCCTCGACCACACGCCAAAGGGAATGCATATCTGCTCCTTCTGAGCACACACAGAGTGCACAGCAGAGACAAAATTCAGCTTTATCATAAACACTATAATGTTCTCGGCTTATATTAAGGTCGGATCTGCCAAAGAGAGATGGAGAGTCTTGGGTGCTATTTGGCCAGGGTGTCCTTTTCTAGGCCTTAGAACTGCAGATTAAAGCTCTAAAATGTGCAGTAAACAAACCCCACAAGTCCATGTTGTTCATGAAAAAAACCAACAAATCAAAAATAATTTTTCAAAATCTACTGAACTAGTCTCATTACTTTGGAAGGGGGAGATCATGATTTTGGAATGTCTCAAGGGAACAAGAGTAACCTCCCAGTTAACCATGACAGGGAAGAGATGCTCTCTTCACCTTTCCCTTCTGCACCAGCCCAGCCTGGACCATTCTCCATGCTTCCAGTGGAGCTAGGATTGCACCCAGCCTCCCCCAGTGTTTCCCTGTGGAGTCTTGTCTGTTCATTGACCAAAGGTCACAAGTTTGTATTCAGGGAAAAGAAATCTCCGGTGTAGCTTCTAGTGGCACAGGAACTCATTATTGGCCTAATAAAAAAATAACAAAAAAATCCACTGAAAGATTCAAATAACTCTTCAGTGCCCCATGTACATTGTCAACAGGATATGTTTAAGTAAATTGTTATTTGAATACTTTTAATGTAGATTGTTGTAAGTTGGGGTTTTCCCTTGCTTTCCCTTCCTTTTTTTCTTTTACTTTCTTTACCTTCCTTTTCTTTTCTCTTCCTTTCCCTCTTTAGTCTTAGTATGGATTTACTTTTGTCACCTGAAATATGAGAATGTAAAAGCAGTAGAAACAATACATGTCCTGAATTTCCTCCAACAATGATCTGTATATTCAAATTACTGCTATTTACTGTAGATTCAATACTCTCCTTTCCATGCTCAGAAACAAACCATAGACTGCTTGAACTATGCACACAGGAGAAGACACATACCTGATTCTGAGGTGGCCTCTGCAGCATGTATGTCAGATACCAGAAGATCTCCTCCTCTCCCATCAGCATAGTTGCTGTTCCAAAATTGCAGGCAGCACCAGGTTCAAGACAAACAGAGGTAAATGGTTGGTCATACCAGCTGCAGTTCAGCTACAGATGTTAAATGCATCAGGACAAATGCACTGAGGACTACTTGGAGCAAAAATGTCACTTATGACTCACAGAGCTCCTAATTCTTAGATTGTTGGAGCCTAGGAGAGCACTGAGGATATATTTGCCTTGTTTTTATCTTCCCAGCCTCTGCTGTGGAACAAAAAAAAAAAAAAAAAAACAGGCAGAATATTGGGCTAGATGGACAATTCTTTTGGAATTTTATAATGTTCAAGCAGCCAGGCAAAAGAAAAGTTGATAGTCCTCAGAATGTGAAGTCTTGCAGCTCCTGGCAGAAGGATGATCAGGATGTTTCCCAAATGGTTGGCCATGTGGCCCAGCCAGAACTCAATCTCCTTATACACTGCGTGGAGAATTGCAGGATGTTTAGTTTTGATTCCAAATGTGAAAGAAAGCAAATATCAAACTCCTCCATGAAACAGAATTACCATTCTCCATCCAACTGCATTAACTATTCATGACTTTGTTGCTTACAGAATTTCGTTCCACATTCCTTCAGTGTGCTGCTTTCCAAATTGTGTTAAATGTGCCACTAGTGCTATAGAAACAGCCTCAGAGCAGCATGGCTGCACCGACCAAACATTTTAATGGCTCCTCCTCTGCTTGTTGACATCACCATCATTGCCAGAACCAGCCAAATTTGGTGCACGTGTCCTTGGATCTGTCATCCCATACAGCTGTCTATGAAATATAGCTAACTGTGAAAGACCCCACACTGAACAAATGGACCTCAACTGATGGGGTACATGAGATGGATCAGTGCTTTAAACAACGTTTCAAGTAGAGATGCTGTGTTGGAGGGTATCAGGATTGTGTCCTGGCTCATGAAACAGGACAAGAAATGCCTCACATTGAGTGGCTAAAGGCTTGTTTTCCAAGGAGCATTCACAAGCAGCAGGTGCAGCAATGCAGGAGGAACCTCTGAAAAACAAAGGGGAGCTGCAGATCTAGCTGAGATTTAGTTCAACCTCGTTTGAGTTTCTAGTATTAGCCCTTCTTTTTTGCAGTCTCCTTTGTCTAAGGCAGATGTCTGCACCTTAACAAAATGGTGGTAGAAAAGAACACTGTGTTTGAGAAATGCAGTTTTTTGGTAAATCTTCTGAAAATAAAACTTTTCAAGAGACTGAAGTCTTCTGTCCAAGGTTCATGCTGCAGAAGTCCAGGCTCTGAAGATGAACCTAACAGTGTGCCAGAGGTCTGACCAGGGAGTGTCTTACCCTCAGCATAAAATGTCCATCTGTAACTCCCAGTCCTTGAATTCTTGGCTGAGAACAGGAAGCAAGTAAGCCAAATAATCTCTGTTAAAATATGTTAGAAGATGTTTATAGGAATGATTTCTAAACTCCATTGACCTGATGAAAAAACTTTTTATCAGTACCAACCTAGGAGAATTCTGAACCACCTAAAAGGCTTGGCTCTATGCAGTAATCTGCATATCTGACTCTGCATGCCCATGGGCCTCTCTGGAAGAAAGATAGCTGAGACCCTAAAGAGACTGTTTTCAAGAGCAAATTTCCTTTCCATCTCTATGTAACACTAGCTCTGGTGTTTTATTATCCTTTTCTCATGTGTCTTTTGAGGTTGCATCTTATTCCTCTTTCTTCACTTTAAGCCTGTTCCCTCTAATCCTTCCTGCTAGCAGAAGGTTATTTCTCCTCTGGCTAAACTGGAGTGTCTCCAGCCTACACCAGCTCCTCTTTCAGAGAAGCCTCACATCACATGAATCTAACATTTCTTCTGCCAAAAGCTTGTTTTCAAAATCCTGCTTGTTCCTTCTTTACATTCAGTATTCACAGGACTCATAGAAAGTCAGCTGCAGCCCTCTCCTCCAGTCTTAATCTTCCCATGAGACTGCTACTTGTGTCACCAGTAGCAGCTTGTGAAAAACAGCCTTCCCTAGGCAGGACTCAAACTGTCCATACATATAGCTATGTCTTTTTTTTTTTTTCTGTCATACAGGTAGTCTAAACTAATTTGGAGTCACCCTTCAGTGTCTCATATTGTGATATCCTTACCCACTTGCTGTCCTTCAGCCTCAGCTCCAGTGTTTCTTCAGGGAGCAGCTAGGAACACATAGCAGCATCCCTCTGTTAGCTCTAGCTTCCTTCCCCCAAATGGTGTCTCTCTCTGTACAGGCTATGCTCATACCTCTAGCTTCTTCATGCAGGAGCCATTCAAGTCCAAGACTTCAAGCTTAATCTTCTAATGAAACTGTGAATATTTGTACCAGAGTCTTTTTATACAAGCACAAGCTGCCCTTAATCCCACCAGAGCCCTCATTATGTCAGTACTGACAGAAAAAAAATAAATCTTCCCTTCTGATTCTTTGGTCTTGTTCTGCTGGCACAGGGGACAGTGTAGAGCAGCGTGGGCATCAGCAAGGTGAGTGAGCAAAGCTGCCACACGGGGACTGATGGTTCCTTGGCCTCTTTGCAAACTGCACCTCAGACAGCAATACCTGAATTTCATCTCTCTCACAGAGTACTTAGACCAGCATGCTCTCAGTGGGATTTCAGACTCGTACACTCCATGTGCCAAGTGGCACTTCTTTCTTCACGCTTACGTACGCTGTCCAGCCTCTGTACCTGCTCACTGGGTCTGGAATACATAGCCTGCCTTGTGGCTGTGCATCAGAAATAGAGGGGCTTCCGTCTTCTGCAAAGGGCCTCAAGCCTGTTAAAATCAGCATTGCCCAAATAACAGTTACAAATTTGAATCCCTCTGTGGAACTAGACCGTAAGTACTGCACTCCTTGTTGTGACTCAAGGAAACAGGTGGCAGGAAAGCAGCTTACATGTTCTCTTCTCCAAAACACACGGCTTACAACAACGGATTTACCACTATTGCCTTTTGTAACCCTAATATCTGCTGCTGTAGGCTGCCCTGGCATCCTGCCTTCTGCTGCTGCTGCCTGGCTTCTTTGCTTTTTGTCTGCAACTCAATCCCTTTCTTGTTTCTAAGTGGGTTTTTCTATTACCCTTTCATGAAAATCTTACTGAACTTACCTGTTGCACATTAAGTAACAACTTAGTTAATTCCCAGTGGATATTTAGGTTTATTTGTCTTCGTTCTGTAAGAGAAATGCTACCTCATATTCTGACACCATCTAAACAGTGAATAATGTGGACGATGTTTATTCACAGACTGTTCAGCTCACATGTCTGAATTTTCCAGCACATGCCTCCTAAATTCCTCTATACGTATAATTTCTTTTGTTGTTGTTCTATTTGTTCTGCCCTTTCACAGACCAGCACTGGAGTTGAGGGCCAGACCCAGTGACACCGGTGCCCACCAAGCAAGCGCTGCTACTCCTGACTCCGTGGTGCCTCATTCCCAGTGAGTGAAATCCAGAAGCAGATGTTCACTGAGGCTGGTGAGCACCATGAAACAGCAACTTGAAAAGTCTACTTCATGTGCAGACCCAAAGCTAGAATTTGCCTTAGATCTTTCCACACCTGGGTAGCTGCTAAAGGAGGGGAGACTGACCTGGAGTAAATTGACCCTGTTTTAGCTACCTTAGTCCTCTCTTTTCTATCTAACTCACAGTTAGTAAGAAATTCTGAAAAGTAGCAAAACCATGAACAGCACTGAAATAGTGCCAATTCTTATTTATTTATTTTTCCCCAAAACTCAGATTGGGTTTAAGGGTTCTTCCCTGTTGCTGCTCCAGCTCCATGAATGCAGAGGCTTGTATTCCTTCAGGTGCAACAGGAAATAAATGCTAATATTTTAGTCTTCTCAGCCTTTCAAGTCATAGAACATGTAATTCTAAACTCCTACAATATTATATCTGGCAAGGTCTAAAGCATGATCACAGCCCATAAACTACAAAGGAAAGAGAATTTGTCATTAGGCATTTCTGGAGGCAGAACCAAACCATACATTTTGGAGGTGCTTAAATTTCACAGCTCTGCCTTTTGAATATTCAGCATAAATGGAGGTCTGTTTTAGAAAAATATCTGCTCTATTTCCCCCTAATCGTTTTGCGAGCTAGAACTAAAAGTAAAGTTTGCTGGTTTTCTGCAACAGCATATGGCACAATCCTCTTGTCTTGATTTAACCCTCCTGCAACCCAGTGCTGTTTCCATTTCTACCACATTCTGGTCATGATATTTTTATTTCAAAATGGGCAACAATCTTTTCCAGTAACATTTAATGAAGTTGCAAGCAACAAAATATTCCTTTCTGAGGAGCAAACCTTTTCCTCTCCAGCTCTTCATGGCACGCCATGGAGGATCCTAACTGGAAAACAGACAGAGGGTTATATAAATTTTTGATAAATGAAGCATACTTTGTTGACTTGGATTAGAAATGTTGATGAGATTCACCGCAAGTTTCATTTCCAGTGTGAGAATCTTCCATGTGCTCATTACAGGGAGGGTGTTGACCCAAGCTCTAGACTCCCCATTCACACAGGTTCCTATTCTGTGGCTATATATAGGCACAGAGAGATGCAGGGGAGCCAAGGGTGTCTGTGTGGTCTGCAAACAGCCTGGGCCTGAGCCACTCCCGCTTCAGAAGGTGGAAAGACAGGTTAAAGTGGAGCTACATCCATACTAGTAAGACCTGCTGAGAGCTCTGCTCTAACATTGCTGTCACCTTTGTACCTGAGCTGACTTGTGTCTGCCTCATTTGGTGCACAAGCAGAAGCATCCAAGCCTTGGATGTCTCACTCCCTCCAGAAAAAAAACAATCCATCATGGACTGAAAGAATCTGCTGCAGAGGTCAAGCAATGATCAGTACAGTGCACAGAGGCCAAACCCTCATTCCTGACAAACAAATAAGGAAATAGAAATGGCTTGTTTTTATACCCAGAGTGTGCAGTGGAAACACAGCTCTTAATTCCAGTGCCGCCACAGGCGTGTACTGCCCTGGGAAATGAGTTGGAAGTTTTCAGCCCACCAAGGGAATCCCAGGCATCCCAGGTAGGAGAAGGAGGGAATAGGTCGCTGTGCTCTGGCTACGCTGAGACACTGCTTCTCATCCTCCCATGAAGAGCACAAAGGCATGGAGCAGCCTGCCAGCAGGTAATGCTGCACTTGCCCTGAGCAGCAGTGTCCAGCAGGACAGCAGCAGAAGCCACAGCCGCTTCCCAGAGAAACAGCCTTCCCTGATCAGAGCTTGCTGCAGCATCCCCCTCCAGCTCTGTGAAGCTGGTGATGGTCTCTAGAAGGATAGTCCCTGATGAATCCATTCAGGCATCAAACAACGAAGGCTGGAGAGCTTGATGTGATGGAGAACACAAGGCTGGAGGAATCCTTGCCTGTCAATAAGGGCAGGCATCTGCCCAGAGGAGAACTGCAATTTCTGCAGGAGCTGCTGGGGAGTAACTAAGAAGCATTTGAATCCCTGGCGTAACTGTACCACAACCAGCAGAGTAAACTCCAGGTTGTTCCCTCTTTCAGTGGGCGAGAAGGAGCAGTGACATGCACGCCTGGGCACTGGCTCTACTGACACAGCACTTAGTCCAACTCTTAGAGAAGAGCATTGGCTGTGTTACACATTGGCCAATGCAATGGCTGAGGGTGGCTGTAAAAGACCAAGTACCAAGTCTTACTCCTGCTCTCCCAGGTACCTGTCGTGCAACTCCTTCCAGGACTCAGGACTGACAAAGGGGTTTGGTCCTCTTCCTTTTTTTGTTTGTTGAAGGCACACAGTCTACATAATTCTGGTCTGTTCTTCTAAGCCTCCCCTTACCAGCATGGCTTCCCTCCCTCTCTTGGATTTCATCTTGCTCGAACCTTGGTGGCTATGGCTGCATCCTATATCCCACAAAAGGTCATGCCAGAGCCCTGTACAATACATTAATGCTTCCTTCGCTCTTCAGCCAAACTGGGATGCCAATATTGTGTCCACATTATTTTTCAGCTTTTGCTACAAATCCTTCATTTAGTTTTCATGCTTGTGTTGAAGTATTTTCATTGCATACAGTAATAACTGTGATTTCCCTGACTGTACAACGTCACAGGCTTGGATGGCAATGCCTCCTCAGAGCATACAGCTCACAGCGTACTATAGAAACATGATTTCATGGCTGAGGTATTGATCTAAACAAAAGGGTTGCAGTCACACGAGCTGGGAAATCACGGGTGAGTGCCTGAAGCCACAGGGCACACCCAAGAGAGCAGCTAATGTTTGGTCATCTCTCCTGGCAGCAAGACATCTGCTATACATCGCACCACCTATACACCCCTTGAAGCAGGCATTGCTAAGGTCCTCACCGGGAAGACCCAGACTGTTGTGACCTTGATCACAGGCTAGTGTCACTGGGACAATGACAGTGTTCAGATCTGGGCACAGAGCAGCAGAGCTGCCCTCATGCAGGCAGTGGCAGCTGTTAGAAGCCAGCGTCCCCTGCAGGAGTTCTGGGTGGCTAGAGCAGGCAGGAGGACAGGCTGGGTGACGGTGGCCACTGGGCCAACTTAGAATAGACAAAGATCCCAATGCCAGCTTTGCTGCAGGCCCACTGTGAAGATGTGGAAAAGGCTCAGAGCAACAGCAATGAATTCCAGCAGTGGCCCAGCCAAAATGCCTCCCCACAAACGTGGGAGAAGATGGTTGCTGTTCTGGGCACAAGCCAAGGTGTTGGTGAGGGGGCACAGCATGGCAAGGCCAAGTGCAAAGTGGCTTTCACCTTGAGCCATAGGTGTTTCTTTTCCTTCACAGAAGTTCATGCATCCAGCTTCCTCTTAACTAATCAGCTTCTTCAGAGTTCTTGGTTTTGTTTGGTTTGGTTTTCTTTTAGGGAGCTGTTGGTATCATACCTGGAGGATGTGCTAAACTTGCCTTCATCCTGCCTGTTTGTTGGAAAGATACAGCTGGCTGGCCAATAAGATTCCCCAAGAGAATTTCAGCAAAATGCTTTATTGAAAATAAAGACGCAGACCTTCAGCATTAAAAAAGAAGAAAGAAAAAAACATCAGTTATGGTTCTTTTAGCAGGATTCCTATAAGACAGCAAAGATATTATTAGTAAAAGACAAGTATCAGCAAAAAAAAAAGTTCACAACCTAGTGCTGATGATTTAAGAGTAGTCAGGGATTCAGCAGACATTTTAACGTGCCAACAGCACGCTTAAACAGAAGGCTTAAAAATAAAAGGAAAGTTTGTTATTTAAAGGGAAAGTTATCGATGTTTAAACATTAGTTTGCATCTCATTCGCTTTCTGTCTTTCCTATTGGGTCTGTCTCTCACCTGTGAAGTGCAGGAGCAGGGGTTTTCTCCTTTTTTTTTTTACCTTTTAGTGGAAAAGTGAGTCTCAGAGCAAGCATGTTCACAGTCCCAGGGTGAACCTTACTTCCCACTAGACAGATCTTTCCTGGTGGTGGTTTTCCTGGAAGGGCCAGGTCAGACCCCCTCCACGCTGCAAGGGCACAATGGAGTGCTCCTGCTCTCCCTGGGCTGGTGGGCAGGGGAAGACAGAAGAGCCCTGGCTGGTGTCTGCCAGCGCCACCCGAGGGGGAGGCAGCGCTCAGAGGCGGGGGCCGCGGCTGGCCAGG